>NW_027476091.1:1695000-1840000 GCF_051020955.1 Megalopta genalis | reverse complement strand
GGACTCGGCGCAGCATACACTGGAGGTATGCCCCGCCTTTTCAGTGCTGCGCCGAGTCCTAAGACGGGAAGTTGGTCGCGACCTCGCTCTCTCCAGCTTAGTTGGGGCCATGCTGGAGAGCCCAAGAAAATGGGCGGCAGCCATCACCTTCTGCGAAGAGGTGATGCTGCAGAAGGAGGCTGCCGAGCGGGGTCGCCGTGAGCGGGGGGTGCGGCGTGTGCGCCCACGCCTAGAGCCCCCCCCCCCGAGCAGATGAGAATAGGCGGGCGGCGGGTGTACCAGATTACTGGTTTAATTGCCCGCCGCCCGCCACCCCCCCCCCAACTGAAGCTGTCCTCCCCATATTGGGAGGACGAGGCGGTGTGGGGTGCGGTCCCCGCACCGCCGAAGCAAGATGATTCATGGGGGGAGTATAAATCTCCCCCCCGGGACGCGGCCGGCCACCGCCATTCCATCCTGGTGGCCGGCCAGGCGAGGGGGAGCCGCGGTTGTGTTCTGTGAGAGTTCCCGTGGCTCCCCCGCTACTCGCCAGCGCCCTAGGCCGCCGTGGGGATTTTAGCGGGTCAAAACCCGGGGGTGTCTGACCAGCAGATTTCCCCCACGTTAAACAAAAAAAAAAAAAAAAAAAAAGATATGCTGACCAAGCCACTTCCAGGACAGAAGTTCATCCAAATGAGAGTTGGAATAGGCGTACTATAATAGAATTTTTTTTCTCATTGTTCAATTATTATAAGAAGTAAATGGTCTGGTCAGGTTTTTCTGGGTTTCCCTTGACCCTTAACAACAAATGTTGGACCATATTGTATTTCCCAAAAGAGAGAAGATATATCATATTTAGTTGATAAATATACATATTTTTATTGGTTGCATGTTAATCTTGTATTTACCTTTTGTTTAATTTTTGAGGGGGCATATTGAAAAAAAATCTTTAGCCTCGGACAAAAATTAATCTATAGTTTACTTAGGACTGAGATTCGAAAATATCAGATTACGTTTCCGCCGGTTCCGTCAGCACCGACGGCACCGACGGTGATGTAAACTGTATATCAAAGATACCGCCATATACCATCGCCGGTGTCGTTCGAACACATCGTGCTCTGACCGTTAGTGATCCCAGTACCGCGTATACAATGTAAGACGCGATGAATGACCGTCTCTGATTGGTGGAGAAGACCACACCAGAAAAGGTATATAAGCAGGCGATTTTTAGTTGTCGGTCTCTCAGTTGATTTTGGTAGCTCAGTCAGTTCGTACATATACCTTCTCTCAAATAGAAGTAAAAATAAAGCTTTTTAAGAAAAAGGATTAATATCATATTTATTTGAGAAATAATCCAAGCCATACTCCCAATACCGATATTGGAACTGATGTTTGGTATCGTATAATAAGTTTGCAAATCGAGCAGGCCCAGTTCGTAATCGGCATTGTTGAGATCTATAGGCGGGAAGTACTTGGATAATAACACGCTACTTCTTCCCGATAACGTGAACGTGTATGACATTCTTGCGACGGACTATATTAGAGATCCTCGCAGAAATTTCACACACAATTGCCCGCACACGCTTTCGTTGTAACTTTGATAAATCTTGTGATTGTACGTGATGGTCGGAAATAACGAATCAATTCGATAGGTGGTCGAAGATCTCCAAAACTATCGAAGTAACTGACTCGCGAATCATGCCTTATATATGCGACCCAGTGCGTTCCTGAACCATGACCGCTATCCAGATTCACTATTCCTCGTTCGTTTACCCATAATGAAAACTCCGCGAAAATGCGGTAATTTTTTATAGACGATTTTCAATTCAACGTCCGTCGTCGAGTTATCTTTTTTCCTTTCTTTTGACTTTTTCTTCTTCATTCCTTTTTCACGTTTGTACGGCGCGAGATACACTCCGCGACCCTCCATAGCGCGATTGTGTCGTCGCGCTTCTTCCAATTGTTTCTTCGCAGCTTTCGCATCGTTTATTGTTTTGATCACCCCAGCAGCGCCATCTGTCAACGCTTCCAAAGCTCCCAAAGCGGGTAACAACAGCGGTAGAAAACCGCCTCGTTTGGCGATCGGTAGAATTCTTTCGATACTGTTTCTGCCTTCTTCCTCTTTCCTTTGACCGTTCGTCGGTCCTCCTCCTTCTTCCTGTTTTTCTTCAGACCCATACCTAATCTCATCAGAGCTGTTTTTACCAGTCTGTAACGGTATAGAGAGCACTTTTTACCAGTGTGTAACGGTATACAGAGCTGTTTTTACCAGTTTGTAAATGGTATATGGAGCTGCTATGCCAAGGTTTGTTTTATTTTTCTGTTGATTATGAAAAAAGAAAAAAATGTACGTACGTCAGTTTACATGGACATGCGCTCTATCATTGGAATATGGGGAGACTGATATCTATAGTTTCGTATGACAGTCATTGAATATCCGGGTTCCGACCTGCCGCACGTTCGACGATCACGATGAGATAATTCCGAAACACGGATCATTGCTACAGAGTACTATACGGTGCGTAATAAGCGGCCCGTGAGGATGTGGTAAAACGAATGTTATGATTAGTCTGTTGGAGAGTCCGAATTGGCTGCGATTCGCAAACGTGTACGTGTATTCGAAATCGTTGCGTCAACCACAGTATCAAAACTTGAGCAACTTGCTCTCGTCCGTGGGGGATGTAGGTTATTTTGCCTACTCGGACAACGCGGACGTGAATCCTTTTTTTTTTATCGTGGGGGAAATCTGCTGGCCAGACACCCCCGCCCGCACGGGGGGCGGGACGGGAGTAGTGCGAGGTTTGACCCGCTAAAACCCCCACGGCGGCCTAGGGCCCTGGCGATTACTGGGGGAGCCACGGGAACTCTTAACAAACACAACCGCGGCTCCCCCTCGCCTGGCCGGCCACCAGGAAGGAATGGCGGTGGCCGGCCGCGTCCCGGGGGGAGATTTATCCTCCCCCATGAATAATCTTGGTTCGGCGGTGCGGGGGACCGCTCCCCGCACCGCCTCGTCACGACGGCCGCTTTTCAATGAGGGTGACCAGGGCCCCCGCCCTGGGCACGGCGGCCGTCTGGGGCGACGATGTTCGTCGCCCCACTCCCGGTATAGGGAGGACATCTTCGGTTGGCGGGCGGCGGGCAATTAAACCAGCATAATCTGGTACACCCGCCGCCCACCTATTCTCAGCTGCTCGGGGGGGGGGGGCTCTAGGCGTGGGCGCACACGCCGCACCCCCCGCTCACGGCAACCCCGCTCGGCAGCCACCTTCTGCAACATTACCTGTTCGCAGAAGGCGATGGCTGCCGCCCATTTTCTCGGGCTCTCCAGCATTGCCCCAACTAAGCTGGAGAGAGCGAGGTCGCGACCAACTTCCCTTCTTAGGACTCGGCGCAGCACTGAAAAGGCGGGGCATACCTCCAGTGTACTTTATTCTCTACCTGCTCTCTGGTAAAGTGATATTTAATATCGATATGTTTTGATCTTTTGTGACTAGAGAGAGTTGGGTTGTTTGCAAAACTAATACTACCATTATTGTCTTCATAGATTACAATGGATTCTGATATATTTACTTTGATACTGGTTGCTAAATATTTTAACCATAATGCTTCTTTAACTGCTTCAAATAAAGCCATGTATTCAGCCTCAGTCGAAGAGACCGCGACTGATGATTTCTTTTTCGTATTCCAACTAATTGTATATTTTTCGAACAATTTAAATATATAACCTGTTGTGTTTTTTCTATAGTACATATCGTTTCCATCCCAATCTGAATCAGCATACCCTGCTGTCTATCAAGATGTTATCATGTGTACCTCTTGTGTACGTTAGTTTGATATCTGTCGTGCCTTTCAAATATCTTAAAACTCTTTTAAGACAAATCCATAATTCCTTATTTCTTTTATTTGTGTATCTGCTCAAAATGCTCACAGCTACACATAGATCGGGTCGCGTACAGATCATAATATACATCAAACAACCAATAACATTTCGACAAGGTGCCTCATATTGTTCGTCTGAATTCAGGGCTTCATAATTAAGCTTACTTTCAAGTGGAGTATTTATGGGTTTACAATTATCCATATTAAATTTCTTCAATACTTTTCTAATATAAGTACTTTGGTCTAGAGTTATATTTTCTCCAGTCCTTTCAATTCTAATGAAACTGTTCATTACCTGTTCATTAAGTAGTCTTTGAAATTATTCATCGTTACGATATTAGCTGTCGCAACTACCAAATGATCGACATACAAAACTACATAGATATTTTTAGAAGTATCTCCTTTATCTAAAATATAAGTACAACGGTCAACTGGGGAATTCTGAAAATCTTTTTCTTTAACCCTTTCGCTACGGCAGTCCGTTCCGCGGGAGTAGCGCCACTGAACGGGGTACCGCGCCGCGCAGTGGGCACATCGCGCATCGGTAGTCTTCGATGTTCGCACGTACGTCTTTCAATGGTACTCTGGAATTGTCTCGTATGTATACTTTTTTAAGAGTTATGTAACATCTGTTTCGTCATATTATATAGAAAAACATAAAAATGAGTATATTGTGGGTATTCAGAAATTTACATATTAACAAAAGTTACTATTATTATAAATAAAAATACAGTTAAGGTAATTAGATATCAAATTATACAATAATTCTTAGTAATATAACTCTGTATGGTAGATTTTAAAGCAAGGTGTTACGCAGAGACCAACATTACAATCTTCACATTCATATCGAGTCTCGCGTCTTTTGTCGTTTGTCTTTTAGCCGTAATGGATTGTTATTGCCTTTTTGATGTATTTATGAAGTATTATTCATATGATATTTTTGCAATATTTGTCGGATTAATTCTAAGTGAAATTTGGCTATAGATATCGGTTGTTGTGTGTTATGTTTATATAGACAGTATGCATTCCACACGCATATGTCCAGCGAATGGAAAAAATATTTACGATACCATTTCATAGATTTACGTGTCGAATTTATAGTGCTAATCACCATGTCTACTTTGTCAACAGAACCCATACAATTATTACAATCTAAGACGCATACTGGTTTGTGAATTTTCTTTCCTCCACGCCTAACAACCGTTGCAAACTCTGAAGTATGCATGGTGGATAACATATAAACTTCTTTCTTATCCATTCATTTTACAGCTAATAAATTTGTAGTTGAACGGGGAGATGCCTCTCCTTTTCTCAGTATATCAGTAATCTTTGGCATTCCTCGTCGTCTTTTTTTATCGTCCCACACGCATTTGTATAATTATCATACAATAAATTAAACAAGGATGGGCTTGAATACCAGTTATCTAGAAAAACAGTGTGTCCTTTTCCTAGATAGGGCGCCATTAGTGTTTCTACTATCGCTCCCGATTTGCCGATTTCCTTATTTTGGCTGCTGCACATAGTCGATGACCCGGCATAAATAATAAGGTCTTGTACAAAACCAGTTCGGCAATCACGAAGAATGAATGACTTGATGCCAAATCTACTTCTCTTTGAAGGAATATATTGTTTGAAGGAAAGTCTCCCTTTATAGAGAAGTAAACTTTCATCGATGCACAAGTCTCGGTAAGGATAAAATGATTGGCTGAAATTATTTCGGAGCATATCGACCACGTTCCTTATTTCATATAATTTATCATTGGGAGATATGATATTTTGGCTGAATTGTGTGTAGCATCGATAGCAATTTAAAATAGCGGTCTCTAGGCATAATCTCTCCAAAAATATCACTACGTAAGGTTAGCTTCTTATTGCGTGTCATTAGAAATGACACTGCAAAAAAGCGGTATATTTCGGATAGTGTCGTTCCTTCACTATCTTCCATATTATTGTTATTTTTTTTTAACCAATAGTCATTTGTTTCATTTACAATGTATTGCAAGAACTCTTCTGAAGCAAAAAGCAAGAAGTAATCAATTATTTTCGCTAATCTGCTAATGTTTGCTATAATTCCTGTATTTTCAGCTGTAAATGGATGTATCTTGGGGATGAATGTGTTTGTGGTCCACGAATCGCAATAGTCGTTATTGTGTCTCACATTATTTTCTACTTCTGAGTCTGAGGTATTACATATATATCTTCTATTTTTGTGCAGAGTGAAATTATCTATTTTCACTCTCGGAACCATATTCGGAGTCGGTTAATCCATTCAAAAATAGTATGCTTTTTGAACTCCGTCCTGGCATTCTAACAAGGATGAACATAAAAATTAAAAAGCAAATTTTACACAAACCTACAATTAAAAATTTCCGATAAACGTTTCTAACCTCAACATCGATCTTAACTGTAAAATAAGACAATAATATTTTTAATCTATATCTTGTCCGACTTAATATCGGTTCAAGAGATACTTTATATTATAATCCTTGGTTTCTAAAATAGTTTTTTGCCTTACAAATACTTTACCATCCAATAGAAAAAAATTGAAGATTCTTATTTCGTATGTAAAATATGCAGGCTTTAGTTCAGTACGAGCTATTAGATTCAAAAGATATTCTACCGGTATAGTAGATTCTGTTTTCTAATGGTCAGCGTAGATGGCTTCGCGGACACCGATTATAGTCGGCACCCGTACACACAGCACGTCGCGCGAACACCGACTATAACCGGCATCCGTACACACAGCACGTCGCGCGGCCGCCGACTATAGTCGGTGTCCGTAGCGAAAGGGTTAAGAGCCTTTTCTAATTCTTCAAACCAGCATCTTGCTGCTTGTTTTAATCCATACAAAGCTTTATTTAATTTACAAACTTGATTTTGTTTGTTTTCAATTCCCTCAGGTACTCTCATATAAATTTCCTCTTTTAATATACCGTTTAAAAATGCGGATTCTACATCCATATGATGGATTAATAAATTAAATTGATTAGCATAAGCAATTATGAATCTGAAACTTGAAATCCTTGCAACCGGAGCAAAGGTTCCATTATAATCTACTAAATACTTTTGGCTAAACCCTTTTGCAACCAGCCGAGCTTTATATCTCAATGGGTTTACAAATTCATCATCTTTTATCGCAAATACCCATTTACAATTTATTATATTTCTATTGCTAGGCCTTGGTACTAATGTCCAAGTTTTATTCACCATAAGAGAATTAATTTCTTCTCTAACAGCTTGTTCCCATTGTTCCCTATTATTTCTGTTATTTATTTCCTGATATGATGCAGGAGTTTCATAAACTACCGATTGTGCACACATCATATAATCAATCGGCATGCCCTCTTCATCATATGAAATGTGCGGTTTCCTTTTAATCCTATCACTCCTTCTTGGTTCTGATAACATTCTTTTACTGCTATTTGTACTATCTGTATTTGTACTATTCTGAGAAGAAGACCCATCTACTGTTATTTCAATATTATCATTATGGAATTTTTCATTGATTCTGTTTGGATTTATACTCTCTAGTTTATCTATTTTTTCATCAACAGACTTACTAGGATCACCCACTGATTTTGACTTTACGTCAGAAACATCAGTTTTATTTCCGATATTTTCCGAACTTAAACTATCTGGTTTGCCATTATAAGATTTCTTTAATTCCTTTATTGAGTTTGACATTACGTCAGAAATTTCAATTTTATTTTGAGATTTTTTACAACTAATCTCTTTAACATTTGCTACCGGCCTTGACTTTAGGAAATTAACTTCGTCAAATATTGTATCTCTGACAACGAAATACTTTTCCTTTTCACGTCCCACACTCTATACCCGTTTGTTTCATAGCCTGCTAATATTCCTTTCCATGACTTTTCGTTACATTTGGTTTTACTAGTTTTATCATGCACATATACTGTAGAATCAAATATTCTTAAATATTTTATTTGTGGAAGGAGTGATTGGACCGCACACGTCCGAATGTACTATAAACAAAGGTCTTTTTACATGATCTTTATCTTTTTCCTTTTCAAACGGCAATCGTGCTTGTTTTCCATTAACGCAAGCTTCGCATAAGTTATTATTAGGTATTATTTTATTTACCAATTCGACATCGCTAATCATTCCTTTATTTCTTAACTCTAAGAATTTACTTTTTTCAATATGTCCCAAGCGTTCATGCCATAGTTCAAAATTACCTTTGATAATACAGTACATTTGGACTGAGTTTACTTGTTCATGCTTTATTTTAAAATCTATTGTAACAAGATTGTTCGAGGACTTACCCCTGATGATCACCTTACCGGATTTAAAAATCTGCACACCTTGTTTATCAAATACAATCGTATTACCCATACTTTGCATCTTTGATACAGAGAGCAAGTTATATGGTACTTCCGGCGAATATAGGACGTCCTTCAATTCTCCTGCGACTCCTGTGTCACTGACTACGTCCAGTGTGTCCCTTTTTGTTGTCATGATGTATTCTCCAGATTTTGTCACTGATATCCTGATCGGTGTCTTCAGCTCCTCGTTTTGCTAAGTCCTCCCTATTGATAATATGGTCGGACGCTCCTGACCAACCCGTTCTCTTCTATCTTCACTGCATTCCACATATCCTGCCATGAATGCAAATCCATCTGTATTTGCAGCATTTGTATTTTTCTGCACACACTGCACTGTTTGTAATGTTCTCCTGTTTTCGCTATTTTTATAGTCCATGGTTCTCTTGTGGTAGTAACAATCCTTCTTTATATGTCCTTTTTTTCCACACTGGTAACATTTTGTCACATGTGTTGCTTTTGTCTTCATGTTCGTAGACGTTTTATTTCGTATTTAAAAATTTCCACGTTTTCTTGTTTTTATAGGAAAGTCTTGATTAGTGAATCTCCTTTTATTATTATTTTGTTTAATTGCCTGGAGTATCTTTATACTTGAATCGGCATTCTCATTTAACAATTTCACCTCATGATCCAATAGCCTGGTTTTTACGAATGCAATACTTAAGTTGTCTTCAGCTAAAGTTTCAATAGCTGTTATCATTCCATCATAAGATGATGGAAGTGTTAATAACAAATGAGAAATTACATCTATCTCTTCTAATTTTCCGCCAGCTGCTTTCAATTCAGTGATTAGGCCATCAAATGTCGTGAAGTGTCTCATCAATGGGGTATCACTTTGCAATTTTATACTCAGTAATTTCTTTTGCAGAGTCAGTTGAGCGGTACACACGAGGTGTCATGCACACCAGAAAATTAAAACGGCTGCCACGGTTAAACTTCATATTATTTCGGGTCCGAAAAATTAGTAAATATTCTTCAGACGTTCTAAAATAAAGGTGAACAGCGTTTTTCTTAAAAATATCACTGTTATGTAGTAAAAAAAATCCGGCAAGTTCTCGCCTTGTGACTTGGTCAATACTTCGAACGCGGCTCGAGTCCGTCCCGACCTTCTGTTAAAGCCTCGTGCTGCGGACTCTCTCGCGGACCCTCTCCCTCGCACCGTCACCTCTCATTGGCCAGTGTTTTTCGTTAATAACTCGTAAACAAAGCCCCAGATTTTATTTTCGCAAAGGAAAAAGTTACTTCAAATGACCTCAGCTACCCCTTATTTTTGGCTGTTAAAATAATCGTCGAACACCCTGTATAGCGGTATCTTTGATATACAGTTTACATCACCGTCGGTGCGTGTTGACGGAACCGGCGGAAACGTAATCTGATATTTTCGAATCTCAGTCCTAAGTAAACTATAAATTAATTTTTGTCCGAGGCTAAAGTTTCTTTTTCAACAATCGGAGACAATAAATTCTATTTCGGCGACGAGGGTGAGGAGATAAACTTCCCGGACGGCTCGTACGAACTGGAGGCGATCAACGCTTACTTGAGGCCTGAGATAAGCGCGCGGTATCCTTCTCCAGCCAAAGTTAACAACGATGTAGAATATCCGCTGATCCTACGAGCGATCAACAATACTATGAAAAGCGAAATTAAAAGCGCATATAAGATAGATTTTACGAAACCCGACACCGTGGGTCCAATCCTAGGATTCTCTAGGAATCGCATTCTATCACCGAACACGTGGCATGTATCGCACACTTCCGTGAATATCATTAACACGAATATTATTCGAATAGAATGCAACGTAACCACCCGTTCGTACGATAACGGGAAACTGATTCACACGATACACGAATTCGCGCCTAACATGTCGCCGGAGTATAAAATATCGGAAACACCGGCACGAGTCATTTACCTCCTGATCGTTACACGATCAATGGAAGATTTAACGATTCGCATCGTGGACCAGTCTGCACGTTTGATTGATTTTCGAAACGAAGAAATCACGGTACGGCTGCACGTTCGTCGAATCGTCTCATAACGTTAATTCATAATAATAATAATAGGATATCGAATACGTCGAACATAAAAAACGGCGCGCCGTTTCGACAATAAGGAGAAGAAGAAGACGAGGAAACTAACAGAAAGGTGGAATATCTGCGATCTTTGGGACTCATCGTTACCAAGTAATCGAACTCGCTTCACCGCCATGTCCGACGACATTTTGAACATCTCTGAGGCACCAATCTTCGACAATCGAATAACTACGATCGACCTGCACACCTACAATCCGTACGCCAACACAACGTTTGGAAACAGCGATGAGATAAGAATACCCATTTCTATACGTGGAGGGAAGACTCAGCCTACCGGGAGGATCGACCAACGTCACGGTGGCTCTAGAGAACAATGCTTTAGCGTTTATTTTCGACGAGATACATTACGAACTGATCGGAGTGGAAATCGATCGGTCCAGAAATCCCGGTACAACGACGACCTTGAAGAATTACATCAGTCTGAACATTACGAAGAGCGACGCGCTGTCCAACGCGGGCTCGGTATACAGAAACTCTCACCGCAACGCCTACGAATTTGCTAGATTTCAACTTTTGCGTGCCTATGAACACATTGCTAGGCGAAGATTACAAACGCGTTGTAATAAATGCTCGGCACGGATTGATTTTGATTCGCGCGCGCAACGACGCTAACGCGTTACGAAGCTGGTCCGACAATGCGAAACCTGTCCTGGATTTGTATAAAATTCAAAGGAGAATGCCGCACGTCGCTTTGGATGAAATACACAAGTTGTCGATGCTGCGTATTCTTGAGAGCGAAAGATCGATCAGCACGAGTTTCCATTGGTGGTAACTGTACAAATATCCGATGCTGCAAACAACCACGAAGCACAAAAACCGCGGTACGTGACATTCGCGTTACAAATCGAAAGGAAAAACGATTTAAAGAAAAACTCTACCCAATTCGATTCGTGCTTATTATCCAATATTCGACTTTACCTGAACTCGGAAATGTATCCCTATTTTCGATTGATGCGTATGCTTTTACACAGCAAATTTACAAATTAAAAAATATTTTAAACTTTGTATTACATTTTTTTTATTCATCGTTGACGCCACCACCCTCGTTGTCGTCGTCATCGTTGATGGACAAAACGGACATTACGCGCTAAACATATATTATAATCAAGCGTTTTTTAAAATAAATTTTTAATTTCATTAATTTTCAAATTCACAATTATTGCACACGCCTCTGTCTTCTTCTCCGTCGTATGGTAAAGGATGCCACACTCGTCCACGCTTCTTGGCGGTTCGAGGATAACGTAACGTCGTTCGAAGATCGTACGGACAATTCCTGGAGCAAAAGCGATGCTCCAACACGGGTTTGTTCCCGGCTTCCCACCAAAAGACGGCTTCCCACGAAATCATCCTCCCTCAGATAATAAAATCCAGCGATCGCGAGCTCCTCCGGCTTAATAAACGGGACCGGCTAATTTTCAAAGCTGCGAAGCCTCTCCTCTTCGCACCGATAATCCATACGTTCCTACGTTTTCTCTCTCTTTCTCTCTCTCTCTCTCTCTCTCTCTACAAAAAGGCGCGATAGAAATAAAAATTAATTGTAACTAAAAAAAAAGAAAAAAAATGTGTTACCTTTCGATTTCATTAGCCACATCCAAAATACATGAACTTCGCTCAAACAACAATGATAGTGAATCTTCTCTTTCGAAGTTCGCGTCCATCAATGAAGCCTGCATGTTACGTGGTATTCTTCATACATCGCTTCCGCGATCAATGAATTGAATTTGGCACAGCCGAGATATTCCAAATTGAAACTGCGAACTCCTACTTTATTTAAAATATCCTTTTCAATATGCCCCCCTTTGTACGCGACGACGGGATCCTTGTAGTCTCGAACGAAATTTTTTATAATAATGCCAATGTCCTCTTGTTGATAATTCTTTTTCCCCTGGAAATTTTTAAATGGCATCCCGTGCACGAAATTCGAGACATGCCATGCAGACTTCTGATCGCTTCTGGATAAATCCATGCAGCGAACGCGCAATTCGAATTCAAATAATTCATATTCAGCGGTATGAGCATTTACGATGGCTAATTCTTTACAATTAAATTTGTAAAATTGGCTACGAAGAAACCGTCCATATCGACAATAAAATCTATTGCGGGCATCTTAAACGTAAACTTACTTTTTGCAAAATATATGTCTATAGCAACACGCACCTTTCCACTGTTCGACAACGATTTAATTTGCTCCGCGTTATGCTTCATCTATTTATTAACATGTACGCACGCGCACTTCACTATCCACAACGTCGTAAAAATGCAAGCGCAGCTTCTCTAATCTACCCCTCTCTCTCTCGCTCACTCCCTCCAAAACATTTCCTAAAATGTAAAAATGCAAGCGCGATAAAAAACGCCACATGATTAAATTCGATAAGACAAGAAGACCGCTTAGAAATCGTCTCCAGACTCGTTACAAATGCGATGCATTCGTCGTGCGCGACGGTAACCGTTGCGACGCATCTATCCTCCATCTCTCTCCCACTCCCAAAAACCGCGCTTCGTTCATAGCGGACCAAGCGGAAGAGAGAGAGAAACCGTATCGATGCGTCTATACCCCTCTCTCACTCCACAAACCGCGCAACGTATATTATTCTTCTAACGTTGACGTAGGCTATAGATTCTGCAATCCTGGTCTTGCAACCTCCTCTTCTGTCCAACCTATTGTCCCAACACAAATCATCATATTTGGAAATCTTTTTGATTAATTTCTTAAGCTTGTCATGCAAAAACTTCATTGTTACAGCAATCAGGTTTGTTTCGTTCTTCTCTTTGAGCATTTGGTAGACTTTCAGATCCAAATCTACTTCAAAGAGATTAAAAAGAATTTCAAAGAAATTTCTCAGTACTCTTTCTCCCTCGCCGTTAGAATAATCTTTATCGTCTCCTTTAGTATGTAGTTCTGCTTCAGATAATATTTGTCTCTGGCAAGCTCCTCTAATCATCGAAAGAGAGAGAGAGAGAGAGCAACGGAGGCAGAATAATACAAATAGTTAAAACCTTTCTAAATCTTGATCTAGAAACAGTACTCACGGTAGTTGTTTTGATTTAAACAAAAGTAACCATATTCTTAATTTAATGATAAAATATATGAAAGTATTTACTAATTAAAGTGATATTATTCGACATAAAATAATGTCTTTAATTATAATCTTTAATCATTTTTGCTGCTGGTTAATATAGTAGATTTGATATGTTTGGATTAAATGGATTACCAGATCTATCACCTGATGCTGCTGCTCTAAAATGATTTGTTATTAGAGAAACTATTTTCATTTTTAGTTGGATAAAGAATGTAAAGGATAAACAGAAAAGAGAGAAGCTTAATCAACCTTTGGAAACATTAAGAAAGAAATTGCCTGAAGACTTTAGATAGGAGCTGCAGTGGGTAAAGCAGATTGTTTTTTTTCGTTTTTTTGAGGACCTGATTACAGGTAGTACAGGATTCAATATAAAGTCTTTACAGGAAAGTTGTAAGCAATATGCGCAACAAGTTAATCAGTCAAAGGAAGGCTCATGTTTGGGTAATGCTTTAAAATGAGAATATGAAAACTTTGTGAATATATTCCGCACATTGAATTTACTGCAGAAGACATTGAAAATATGGGTTCCGGTCCAGAAATAAGAAATCTAAAGTTGAAAAATGTTCTATGCGGAAGTCCTGAAATTGAAGGAAAAATGGTGGTAATATTATTTATATGATGAATTACAGGAATCATTTTGTACCACTTCTTAGTAATATTGAAAAAGATATAAAGAGAAGCATGAAAGTTTCTAGAGAGGAAGCTAGTGTTAATGTGATAGATTCAAACTCGAACAATATTTCCAAATCTTACATTTCTATGCAACTACGAGATATTAAAAATAACTCGCACAAACAAAGTGGTCATTCAAGGAGTACAAGTAAGGAAAATCGTGAAATTGGTGCAAGCTCTAGAAAACGTAAACATACTGTTACGGACAAAGATAGTAAGGTACCAAAAAGTGGGCACATTGATATAAGTGATACTAGCAATGAGGATTCGGAATTTCTTAATGATTTACAAGATGGATCTAGACGGGATGGATTGAGTAATGCTTATCAACGTATTCCTCATCAATTGATTGGACTTACGTATCAATTAGACTTGTTAATTCTTTGCTTACTAAGGAAGTCCATATATAAACATAAATATCCTTCATTATCGTTAGCGTTTGAAAAGTCTGATATTGATAAATTTAGTAACATTGTTCTTTGCTACGAGAAGAAGTCTATCCATCTACAAATTGAAAATGTAGACAAATATTATACAGATAATAATATTAGTTATGCTAGATTGTTTACTAAAGAAAATCGAAGTTTCTCCATGAATAATTACCTTAATAGTTTTGTTAAACTTCTAATCTCTAAGACAGATGATTTATCAAATGATATAGAATACCTTGTTATCTATACTAATTCAAGCTTGAATCTTGCAAAAGAAAACAGATTAAAAAGGGGATGATTTAAAAACTTTTATCCGTTTAAATTTGATAGCATGGAAGAACGTGATATCATATTAAGAGACTTTTTCTTTTCAAATGATAATATACAAGGGCGTGGTTTTTATCAATTTGCGCGAGATAAAATAATAAGAGATGAACTTTTAATGCGATTAGAATTTTCGTCCGCTATGCAGACAGTAATAAAAGATAGGAAATATTCCCGGAAAGAAATAAAAGAAGCATTTTTGGATAAATTAGTAGTTGCAGTTAATCAACCTAATAGAGAAGAATTGAACAGCATTATCAAAAGTGAAATGGGAAAAAATAGTAAAGTTCACGACGGTTATGTAGCATTACAAAAAATTGTGTTACGTGATTTAATAGCTTCAGAAAAAGATGGAAAACTTGGAAGTTATATATCTGAAATTACATATGGATCCAATTTATTAATGTCCTTCTTACACAATATGTTCTTGCGTAAAAACATGTTTCTCATCAATTTTGAGGAAAGAAACTATAGCATATCTGTTGACGTCACTATCAATTATAAAGATAGCATTACTTGTATAAAGCCTCACAATGCAAATAATAGTATTGGTTATTATCAGTTATTTCCTTCTAAACGGCAGGAGAAAAAGAATACATTTTCTGTGAATAAGTGCTTCGCTCTTTTCATTGAAAAATTAGAAAAGGATGAAAATATAAAATATTTTGTCATCTATACTAATGCAGACCTAAATCTTACAGAAGAAAAGAAATTCAAATATGAATGATCTAAAAATTTCTATCCTTTACAATTTAATAACATAAATATTAAAAAAAAGGATATAAGATTTTAAACGATTGTTTTTGTATAAATGAGAATGGTCTTTATCAATTTTCGCAAAAAGAAATGACAAGGCTTTTAAATTTGTTAAAGCTGCCACCTTTTTGGCAGAAAGAAAAAGAAGAAGGAAGACTTTCTGGCGAGGGTGAAAAAGAAATAAAAGAGAAATTTTTAGATAGACTAATATTTGCAGTTAATCAGTGTGACAAGTAAGCATTGAACAGTGTTATTAGAAATGGGATAGATGAGGGTAATGTTCCATATAATTGCGAAGAATTACATGAAATAGCGTTACGTTGGTTAGAATCTCATGAATTTGGCCCTATTACTAAGGGAATAATGGAAAATTTGTTGGGAGATATAAAATATAATAGGTCTAGTTATCAGGAAATTGTAGAAAATATTGATGAAGAAATCAAATTTGCCAGAAGTGTAGTTGGCAGAGAAGGAATATCTGCATTTTATCAATTTTTAAGTTTCTTAATTAAGGGAGAAGGGAAAATATGTCTGGAGGTACTAAAGAAGGAAAGAATAAATTTAGCTACTATGTCGAGTATTTTGCATGTGACAGGAGCTAACGCTGCAAAAGCCTTTAAAGACCTATACGACCTATGGTTTGATGAAGAAGGAAGTAAAACACAATATCTAAAAACTCTAGACAAAGAAGAGATAAATCAAAGTAATATTTCCAGTATTTTGAGTGGAGCAGGAGCTAACGCTGCAAAAGCCTTTAAAGACCTATATGACCTTTTGTTCGATGAAGAAGGAAGTAAAACACAATATCTAGAAACTTTAGAGAGAGAGGAGATAAATCTAAGTAATATTTCTAGTATTTTAAGTGGAGCAGGAGCTAACGCTGCAAAAGCCTTTAAAGACTTACATATCCTTTGGTTTGATGAAGAAGGAAGTAAAACACAATGTTTAAAAACTCTGGAGAAAGAAGGAATAAATCTAACTAATATTTCCAGTATTTTGAATGTAGCAGGAGCTAATGCTGCAAAAGCTTTTAAAGGCTTATATGATCTTTGGTTTAATGAAGAAGGAGGTAAAACACAATATTTCAAAACGTTAGAAAAGGAAGGGATACGTCTATCTAATATTTCCAGTATTTTACATGGAGCAAGAGCTAAAGCTCCTGAAACTTTTACAAATTTATATGATCTTTGGTTTGATAAGGAAGGAAACAAAAGACTATATATAAAAACTTTAGAAAACGAGAAGATAAATCTGTCTAATATGTCCAGTATTTTGAATGGTGCAGGAGCTAACGCTGCAGAAGCTTTTAAAGATTTATATGACTCTTGGTTTGATGCAAGAGGAAATCAAACACAGCGTTTGAAACATTTTATTGAAGGGGTCGGTGATGAGGGAAGTAACTTTACGTTGCATAACTTGTCTAGCATATTAAGTAGAGCAGGAGGCAAGGCTAAAGGTGCTTTTCAAGAGTTGCACAGCGTTTGTTTTAATAGCAAAGGACAAAGAACAGAGCTTTTAGAGGACTTCTACAACGCAGGTTTTAGACCAAGTAACTTATCCTCTATACTATGTGGAACAGGAGCTCATGCTTCTTTTACTTTGAAACAACTGCATAATATTTCTTTTAATCAGAAAAGAAGAAAAACACTGCTTTTAAAGGATTTTTACAATGTGGGTTTTAGGCCGTGCGATTTATGTGGTATATTGAGTGCAGCAGCGAATAGTTTAAAAGAATTTCATGATTTTTGTTTTATAAAGGAAACAAAAAAGTATTTGAATCGTTTCATAATTGAGAAGAAAGGTTTTACACCAAAAAATTTATCTAAAATATTGCATGGAGCAGCAACTAAGATTTGTTCTGCTTTAAAAGATTTCCATGATATTTGTTTTGATGAGAATGGAAACAAAACACAACTTTTAATTGATTTCCATAAAGCAGGCTTTATGCCATGCAATTTATCTAACATATTATCCATGACAGGAGATAATGCTACTTCCATTTTGAGAAATTTCCATAAACCTTGTTTTAATAAAAAAAATTGTTTAAATCATTTCTTAGCTGAGAAAGAGCTTTTTATGCCAAAGGATTTATCCAAGATTATATATGGATGTGCCACCACTGTGGCGCGGAGGAGGACTCGGCGCAGCATACACTGGAGGTATGCCCCGCCTTTTCAGTGCTGCGCCGAGTCCTAAGACGGGAAGTTGGTCGCGACCTCGCTCTCTCCAGCTTAGTTGGGGCCATGCTGGAGAGCCCGAGAAAATGGGCGGCAGCCATCGCCTTCTGCGAAGAGGTGATGCTGCAGAAGGAGGCTGCCGAGCGGGGTCGCTGTGAGCGGGGGGTGCGGCGTGTGCGCCCACGCCTAGAGCCCCCCCCCCCCCCCCGAGCAGATGAGAGTAGGCGGGCGGCGGGTGTACCAGATTACTGGTTTAATTGCCCGCCGCCCGCCACCCCCCCCCCAACTGAAGCTGTCCTCCCCATATTGGGAGTGACGAGGCGGTGTGGGGTGCGGTCCCCCGCACCGCCGAAGCAAGATGATTCATGGGGGGAGTATAAATCTCCCCCCCGGGACGCGGCCGGCCACCGCCATTCCATCCTGGTGGCCGGCCAGGCGAGGGGGAGCCGCGGTTGTGTTCTTTAAGAGTTCCCGTGGCCCCCCGCTACTCGCCAGCGCCCTAGGCCGCCGTGGGGGTTTTAGCGGGTCCAACCTCGCACTACCCTTTCCCCCACGTTAAACAAAAAAAAAAAAAAAAGATTATATATGGAGAAGGACTTGGTACTTGCCATACTTTTGAAAAGTTGCATGATCTTTGCTTTGATAAGGCAGGAAATAAAACAGATTATTTAAATAATCTTATAAAAAATAGCTCGCCGAATGCGATCCTTATATACTATATAAAAAAGTAAAAAAAATTAAAAAAGCTCCTTTGCTTTCTTAGTTGAGCAGAATATTGGTGTAGAAGATAAAATAACCAATCTAAGCCATTTATCTGATTAGCATATCTAGTAGAAACGGGCCAAAGACAAGATTGGGATAGTTCACAACAAAATGATCCTAAGAGAAAAACCCGGAAGTGTACTAGTAATCAGAGTAAGAGCAAAGGAGGTAGTAAAAATACCAACAAGCTCTCTCTCTGGGATCTTCTAGATAAAAGAGAAGTTAGTGTGACAGCTAGAGAATATCTTGATAGCCCGAGAAATAGCAAGAACATAGAAGAAGTGGTACAAGTAACCAATGTAATTCCTTTTATGGTTCGAAAACGTGAAATTGAAGAAGCACAGCAAACTTGCAGGCCGTAGCAATCTTTGCCAAAACAATTGGTTAAAGGAGCAATTAATTTTATCATCCACGAGCTCGCTCTTGATTTTTCTGCTTGTGAAAACACCTGAAATTCATCTAAATCATTTAATAGTGGAAACAGTTATTTCTTCCTTGAGCCTTTTTGACCTTATAAAAACATAAAGTTAATTATTGTCGATGAAGAGCATGATTCGTCTTTCAAAAATAAGAACAGGAAATTATATACATACAATGCTCGAGATATGGCGATAATTTTAGCCAAATTTGAAAATATTCCGATCATTTTATCATCGACTTCTCCACTGTTTGAGAAGGATCCTTCATGTTAATAACGGGAATTGCAATCACGTGATGTTAACTAAGCGATTTGATGATGCAAATGGAACAGGCTATTAACGATACCTACAAGGAAGGGCTTTCTCCCACAATAATATGTTAATTTTTTTATATAGAAGAGGATAATTTATTTTTGTTAATTTTTTAAAGATTATTTGAGTAGTCTCACCGAAATATTTGTTTATAATAATAGATTTTAATTGTTAATTCGTCCACCGATAAGTTAAGATAGAGTTTGAATAAAGTTTATATATTGGGAGAAATGACGCTTCTTTTCCACCTTCACCGACGCGAGCCCCAGTGTTACATTTTTCTAAACTGCAGAGGAAAGACGCAACTAGCAAGCAATTCGTAAAATTGTAGATATGAAATTCGGCAGGGAGCGAACAGCTCGCTTTGCCAGTCCAGTTCTCTATAAGCGCATTTCCTCTCTGTCCGACTACCTTGCGCTCCATACGTGTATTTTCGATTGGTCTGGTTCCCTAGCGTCTAATACGCGCATCTAGAATCGGTTCGGTTACACTGTCCGACAAAATCAAACTTTTTTTCTGGGTTCCTATAGCCCCTATGAAATTCTTGTAGAGCTTCACTCCCTGAATAAGTATCCGAAAACCGAATTGCTCCATCACCCTCACAGATTTTTAAATAAACGAACTTTTGTAAGAACCCAAAATTTTCGACAAAAATGAGGTATTGCATGAAAAGTACAAACGTTAGAAAGTTCTAATCGGTGTTAAAAGATAGAGGAGAGTTTCCCGAATATAGTGGCATGCAATTTATTAATTGTTTTTGGTCCTAAATAGCAACAAATGGATGTCAAATTTTAAAAAAGTGTCGACATGAGCAGTTTCTGTGTAATATTTTTGTATTTTTACGAAAAGTTTTTTGTTCAGCACGAAAACTCTACCCAGGATCGGATTGTGTAGACATTTCTGAAGAAGAAATGGCCCGATAGAAGTGACGGAACGATGTACATTTCGAGTAGGTCGAGAAAATGTTCGTCGGCAACATGTACACGACGTTTTGCCGCCATGTGCTTCGCTGCTCGCTTCTCTCTGTCCGACGTCTGTTTCGAAACATCTTTAAGACACTTGAAATAAGTTTTTGTAGGTGTCGGCACATTTCTGACGTGTTGTGTTTACAAGGCCTAGATGAGAATGTGTTGTCGGGCAGCATGGATAGCAAGATTCTGCAGAAAACGCACATATTACAACAAACATTTGATTAATTAATCAAGGTTTTTGTTGTTTATTACCCATATATATATATACTATTGCTAATGTTCATTTGTTCATTTGAAAATTTGATCATTTGTTCATTTGTACTTTTGTTCATTTGGTCATTTGCTCATTAGTTCATTGATTCAGTATTTGTTAACTTGTTCCTTTGTTTGTATCTTCCTTGTTCCTTTTTTCGTTTTATGATTTGTATATTTGTTCATTCTTGCAGTATTTGTTCATTTGTTCATGTGTTGGATTGTCCGTTTGTTCGTTTGTCCGTTTGTTCGTTTGTTCGTTTGCTCGTTAGTTCGATTGCTCTTTAGTTCCTTTGTTCATTTGTTCATTTGGTCACTTGTCTATTTGTTCTTTCGTTCGCTTGTTAACTTGCTCACTTATTCGTTTGATCTTTTGTTCATTCGTTCATTTGTTCATTTGTTCATCTGTTCATTTGTAAATTTCATCATTTGTTCATTGTTTCAGTATTTGTTCATTTGTTCATTTGTTCCTTTGTTTGTTTCTTTCTTTGTTCTCGACAAATGGCCAACAAAGATCGTCTTGCTGGCAAAACATAACGCAATCCGATTATAGTTTCCAAACACCCGTGGTTAACACTGTAACTTCTTGATACACTGTTCTGTGTCGATGTTAACATTTCGATTGTTTCTTCTACCATTAACGAGTCTACTCACGATATTATCGAAAGTTTTAAATTTTAATTCATTAATTCTTCTAGAGCATTCCAATATTCTAGATATTACAAGAATACTATCTATTTTCTCCACTGTTGCGGCCTTTACAACAGCTCGGACCTGTACAAAAATAAGAATGCCAATGAAATGAACAGCAATCAAGTATATAGCATGATAGGAAACAATTTTACCGAGGATGCCATTGTAAAAGTCGGATCTCGTACAAAGAATTTTTCATGATTCGATGAGGGAGGAAATTCCCCACAAATTGCATATCTCAATGCCTCGATGATGGTCGTCTACCCGGTACCATTTCGACCATAAATAAATGTCACGGGTCGAGGAAATGTAATCGTAACTTCTTCATCTTCTTCTTCGCCGAAATTTCAAATAACCCGCAGACAAAGTTTACTTACACTTAACATTCTGTCCGGTATATGCTACTGCAGTTCTAATGAAAATAATTCGACACTTTAAATAGATTATTTGCGAAAAATACAATATATATATATAGTAGCCAGATTTACCGCAGTTCAACGTGTGCGATGTTCCGTTACAATTTTGAATAAGTGACAAAATGAATATGAACAGAGAGAATATAACCTTGGAACAATTGAACTCTGGTGAACACAAAACAACTCTATACGGAACTTTCGGGACAGTATTTTAGTCTTCACCACGAGGAGGCGGGGTTGGTCTTTGGAGACTGGAGATAGGGACATTTGACTGTCTACTTAACCTTTTGAGCTGTGAATACTCCTGGCCGAAACGGTTCGTAGGGACGGAGCGCGGCTATCGCTGACCATTGCTGGGGGCGGAATACTTTTTTGCCACACTGAAGTGACTATTCAAGGCGCAAACAGTAATAAGTTATAGTGATTCTTTTGCAGAAGGTTAAATAGTTAAAGACTGTTATTTTTGAGCATTAAAATTATGTAATATAAACATTAACAATTTAAAACATTAAATTTTACAATCAACTAAAAAACTTAATTTGATATTTACAACACACACAGGAATTAAAATTTAATTGTGTATGAAGAATTTCAGAACGATTATCAATACATAGACCGACATCGCATTTTTTACATTCGTATCGCGTATCGCTCCTTCTGTTACTTTTTACGCAAACAACACACTTTCTTCTGGTCAACTGTTTTGCGCCCGCACGATTCTCACATTTCGACAGAAAATGCCTTTCAGTTAACCTAAACGGTAAATCCTCAGATTTTCTTTTTCCTCCTCCTGCCACGCTTCTACTTTCCGGATATTTTCGTAAAATGTCTTTCATTAGTGCTAAATGGTATTCACTAAATTTTTGTTTTGTACCAGTACAATTTTGATGCAAAATATATGCATTATATACGACTAAATCTAACAAGTGGAAAAACAATTTCTTATACCATTTTAGCGTTTTCCTTACTGAATTAAGTGTACTTGACGTGATATCCACTCTGTCTACAGCACCCATCTTGGAATTATAATCCGTAATACACGATAGTTTCACGATGGTCTCTCCTGTACGATAATCTTTCTTCCCAGTTTCACTCAATATAGCTTCATGTGCAGAAGACAACATCCAAACCTCTTTCTTGTCATGCCATTACATTGCCAATAAAATGTCAGTTGACCGGTAGCAAGTTTTCTCCTCTCTTCAATTTGTCGTCCACGCGGGGCATTTGTCTTCTATGTTTTCGAACTGTCCGAAATGCGTTGGTTTTCTTCTCGTGTAAAAAAGTATACAATAGTGGGCTTATGTACCAATTGTCTGTAATCACTGTATGGCCTTTTCCAAGATATGGCTGAAGCAGCGTCATTACAACATCTCCAGAGATTCCAATGGCTGTGTCACTTCTCTTGATGTTTGTTTTTTGGCCGGTATAAATTATAAAGTCCAGTACATAATTAGTTTTGCAGTCACAAAGGACAAACTACTTAATGCCAAACCAACTTCTTTTGGATGGTATGAACTGTTTAAAATAACATCTGCCTTTGTAAAGTAAAAGACTTTCGCCGATGCACAGATTTTCGTACGGTACGAATGACTGCGAAAACGAAGTTTTTATCTTATGGATGACTGGCCGTATTTTGACTAACGGATCGTCCGTGGCTGTACTATTATCATTGAAGTGCAACATTTGTAACAACATCATGTACCGATCCCGTGACATAATTTTGCGGAAAATACCGCTTTTCAGCAGCTCGTCCGTCGACCAGTACTCCTTCAACGAAAGTTTCTTCGAACGCTGCATTAGTGCTCGGTGATTTCACACACTAATTCTTCCGGCAACATCATCATAAAGGCTTAGAAGCCTTGGGTGTTGATTTTGGATTTAAATTTCCCTTTACTCCTGAATTTTGGTCGTCAAAGATATGTATTGCAGGAGTTAAGTTCCTTTTTGACCAGAATAATGTTCCATATTGGTGAGAAGTCTCGTCATTTTCGCTCCCTTCTGAATTTTCCTCTTCCGATGATGTGCTTAACTTCCTGGGCCGTTTTCTATTTGTTCTTTGTTCATCAATTAATTCTTCTGATTCAATGTCTGATGATAGTGATTCACTATATTCTTTTTCACTGTCGTCCCTTGTGAAATATTCCTCAAGATTTGACATTTTGTAGGGTGTCACGAATAAAAAAAAATCGACGGTTCTTACATTCACAAGACGATACTGCTGCGAAAAAGTGACAGTGCAGGTAATTATTTTGAAACCTAATTAGTTAGAGAGTGCGACATAAAATGGGATTTCCGTTTCGGAAATTCCCTGGGATTTTTATGACCCTAATATTGCCCAACCGCTACCTAAAGAAGGCAAATTACTAACGAGTGCCCCTGTATTAATATTACACGAAAATAACTGCATATTGATTGAAAAAATCGACGAACGCATATATGTGCCCTTAGTCCAGGCCGATAACTTAGAGAAAACACATAAATGCGGCCTTAGGCTACACGGATGACTTTCGCCAAACGCACATATGCGTCCATAGAGCTCTAAGGGTTAAGTGAGCTGTGTGGAGCGTTAGCCGGATCTGCCATTCCAAAGCTGCCATGTGCAGCTTATACTGACGGTGTTAAGGTAGCATAAACCAATACGAGGGGAGCCGTGCTTGGAATAACTTTTCCTTCACCTTTGGTGGGGATCATCAGAAAGGTGGACTGTCTTTTTCAGGAGGCAACTCACTTGGCCACCGCTCCACTGTGCAGGCACCACTTGGGGGTGGGTGGAGCGGTGTTTCCAGCGGGGGCCATGAGGAGGCTGGGTTGCCAGCGTGCGCTCAGTCCCATGCAGGCTCATGCTTTGTGTGCAATACATGAGTGTTTTTCGGCCGGTTCGGCTCATCTTGCTTTAGTGCAAGATGCCTGCGAAGCCGGGTATCAGCCGCGTAGTCCGAGTTTTACTCTCGTGCCTTCATGGCACATGTCGCAAACTTCTGGAGGTGCTTGACCAATTTTGGTTGGGTAAGCCTGTTTAGGTTGCAGGGCCACGGGAGGTGATGTTTGTCGGCTTGTCTGTGTAGATTCTGTCGGTGCGTCTCGTGCAGTGGGCAGTCAAATATGAGGTGTGCTACTGTGTCAGTCCGCCCGCACTCGCATGCATCGGTTTCTGCCAAGCTCAACTCCTTTAATTTGGAGTTGAACTTGTCATGCTCCGACAGCAGCTGCGAGACGTAGAAGTCCGGCTCCAGTCTCACCCCCAGTTTTGTCCTGATATCTGGGAAGAATTCATAGGTGATTCTGCCCTTCGGTGTGGAATCCCATCTTTCTTGCCAGATATTCAGGGTGTGATTCATTATGTTGCGTAGTATTTGTTCTGTTGTGTTCTCACTGTCGTCGTGTTGTGTTCGTGGGCCTGTTGAGAGGATCGTATCCCCAATCTTCACCTCTTCCCCTTTCCTGAGACAGAATACTGCCATTCTTTCCTGAAGAATGAGGACTATCGGCTTAGCAGGGGCCAGAACCATCAGAGCCTCGTTCGATATTGTCCTATATGCTCTTGTGACTCTTAGGAGGGCGTTCCTCTGAGCACTTTGTAGGGTTCTAAGGTGGTGGACATTCGTTTTGTCCGCCCACCCGGTCGCTGCGTACGTAACAACCGACACAAAGACACCCTTATAGAGTTTAACCAGTTAACTATGGAATTTAGTTTCAAAAGATCACCACAGGGTGCGGAATTAAAAACGAGCAACGCGACGTATATACACGTCAAACGCAGAGCAAATGGTACTGTTACACATTTTATGAAAAACGAGGAAGGATTACATTTTTATTTGTCAAATAAACCAGCAATTCGTTTCTAAATACGTTATTCTTACTAAGAGCTTGAAAATTGTCAACAAATAATAATATACATAAGCAAGAAAAATTGAAGATAGCAAGAATAAACAAAAGAAATAAGGAAATAGTTTATAGAATTTCAAGCTATGTATGTGTGATATGTTTCAAAACACGGTACTACGCAAAGTGCGACTTCACAGGTCGTACAACAAAACCTTGTTTCCTTGCGCTTTCCATTTTTTGAGCAAACGACACATCATCGGAGAGGATTTGGTTTTGATGGAGTAACTGGCAGAAAATTTGGGAAATGTTTACCGATGAGCCGTGTTGGTTTTGCGGATTTTGATGGCCGACCAATTTGAGAAACTTGTTTTTCTTGAATTGCATATTCTTCGACAATTTCTTCCACACATTGTAGTAAAAAGTTCAGTCGACTTAGCTTTCGGCCATTTTTTTTGTATAATACGTACGAGTTGAAACATATAATATCGATGAGGTGGAGAAATATTTTCTTATAGTATTTTTTCATTCTTTTCCTCGCAAGTGTATACGATGCTATGATTCTATCGCTTCTATCCACGCCGCCCATTTTTATAGAATAATCAAATACTACTTCTGGTTTTCTTACTATCGCACCACGTTTTTCTTTTTCTACCACATACCAGCGGCATGAAATGTACTAAGAAACAGTACGTATCTTTTATCCCGCCACTTCAATAGCATTATTTTGTTATTATACCGTGTGACACACTGACCCCTATTTAGTGGAGTTCTTTTTATGTCTGGCGGGACCCTAAGTCTGTTTTGTCGCATAGTACCGACAATATCTGTTTGACAGGCACTTGATATATTTGCTAGATCGATGCTCATATACCAGTTATCCACATATACCTTTTATCCCTGGTGTAATAGGTTGTGGCACAGTTCAAGAACGATGCGAGTACCGGTTTTATATTCAGGATAATTTTGGCCATAATCTGCGTTTTTTCCGGTGTATATGGAAAAATTCCAAATATATCCGGATTGACTTTCACATAGAACAAAAAACTTTATGCCAAAACGGCTGCTTTTAGAAGGAATATATTGTCTCCATGACAAACGTCCTTTCCATAATAATAGGCACTCATTAACACAAATATCTTGCGTTGGAATATATAAACTCTTGCATTTGTGTTGGATATTTTTCACAACACTTCCAATTTTAGAAATTTTGTTCGCACTGATCAAATTTCTATTATCTGCAAAATGCAAAAATTTGCAAAAGAATAAAAACCTTTCTGCAGTCAACACTTTCGTAAAAAAAGGTGTTGATACACTTTCTCTTCTCAAAAAATACTGCAATATCAACATTGCGATAAAACATCTCATTTCATTATAATTTGTCGAATACCAATTCTTCATTCTTGATCGTGACTTCAAAGTGTGATTTTCAACATAATGTTGTGCATACAAATTCGTTTCTTCCACAAAGATGGATATGAATTCATAATCTAATAATTTATCCAACTAAAATAAACACTTGTTTCTTGATGATCGAGGCACATCAAACTGTTGTCCGGAGTTTCCAGAAAAACCAAATGGCGCCCTATTATTTTCTTCTGTTTTCCATTCAGAATGTTTGGTTTGGTTCTCTTCTTCTGATTGACTGTCACCGGAAGGTTCGTCATCCAATTTGGATGCATTGGAAGAAGAATCCTCTTCTGACTCATTTTCGCTAGAGCAATCCTCTTCGGTGTCATTACTCTTGTTTTCGTCAGAAGACGAAATAAGACAAGGCACACTTCTTCACTTTCTGATGTGTAAAATTTCGCCACTATCGCTATTTGAATCACCCATCTGGAGGATAAAATTTAGCCGTTTATTGTATTATCATTATTATTATTGTCGCAGACATGACTTCATACCTGCATAAAGTTATGGAAGTCATAGTCTCGACTGCATAAAAATACAATAATTTTACCGCCCATGTTTTTGAACAATAAAGAAGTTGATAATTATTTATAAATATTTAGTATTTTTCATACTTACCTTGTCTTATACTTTATTTGGTAATAACTATGAAAACAAACCCTTACCTTACTTGAGACGCTTCGGAAGCAAGAAAGGGAGAGCTTTTGTTCGAATAATTCGGATTGTTTCGTTTGTACTGTTTTTCGAATGCCCTGTCTTGTGTAAAAAATGTATAAGACTTTACGTCGCAGAGCAACGAGTCATTATTGACCCTGCTAACTGCTGATGCGGTTTCTCCGCAAATCAACGCTAGCCGTCCAAATCGCGGGTTACGTGTGTAATTTGTTTTGATACGCGAGCCCCCCTCCATACGAAATACATAGCGGTCGTATTGGTAATATAAAGGGAACATATCACGAAATAATATTTGTATTACATTTTATTGAGATTTCGAGTTTTTATAGTGAATGGTAATTTTTTATTTTACACGACGAGTATACACGTCAACCGCACCGCAGTAGAGATTTGATCCGACGTGTATACACGTCGAGCGCACTTAACTGGTTAAAAATTGCTTCCGCCGTGGATCTGGCTGGACGGAAGCCGAATTGCTGGTCAGAGGTAAGTATATGATTTTCAAATATGTCTGTCAGTTTCACAGCTATTAGCCTCTCCAGAACCTTGCTAAATACTAGGAGGAGGCAGACAGGTCTACAGGGTGTTCCATAATTATTTTAACATCCGAAAATGAGGGGTAGCTGAGGTCATTTGAAGTAACTTTTTCCTTTGCGAAAATGAAATCTGCGGCTTTGTTTACGAGTTATTAACGGAAAACACTGACCAATGAGAGGTGACGGCGCGAAGTTCGAGAGCCCGCAGTACGAGACTTTGACAGATGGTTGGGACAGACTCCAGCCTCGTTCGAAGTATTGCACAAATCACGAAGCGAGAACTTTCCGGATTGTTTTTACTACGTAACAGTGATATTTTTAAGAAAAGCGCTGTTCACCTTTACTTTAGAATGTCTGAAGAATATTTACTAATTTTTCGAACCCGAAATAGTAAGTAATTTAACCGTGACGGCCGTTTTAATTTTCTAGTGTGCATGACACCTTGTGTGTAACATATGAAATTTTTAAGCAAGGTGCACCGTGAAGATTAACAAAGTATGTAAATGATATTTTAATTTAAATAATTCCGTGTCCGAACACAGTTCAACGAATGATTCGCAAAGCTAATTTAATAAATAATAATCGTGTTAAAGGACGTAAGGGATATGTTTGTTAGAGAAGTATGAAGAATATTATCAATAAGAAACTCACCCAGTTAGTTGTAAATCCACTTCATTCAGGGGAATGTGTGCAGGACAGTGCATTGACCTCGAACAATGTCAAGGTCATGTCAAGGTTATGTCAAGGTTATATCAAGGTCAGGAAGGATGGGAGGCCAGGGGATTCTCCCTCCGCGTACCGGCCCATTTGTCTCCTGGATGAGGCGGGCAAGATCTTCGAGAAGATCATTGTTGCCCGCCTCTCGAGGCACCTGTTCCGCGACGGCCCCGATCTGGCGGACTGCCAGTTTGGCTTCCGAGAGGGGCGATGTATGGCTCTGAAAAGAGCCGATTTTTTATGCGACTGTCCACCCCGCGTCCACAGTCGAGAAGCCCTCTTGGAAGCCGAACTGAGCACTATCTAAACCGGGAGCAAACTCGCTCGCCAGGTGGGCCACAAGCCTCCGAGCGATGATCCGCTCGAAAAGCTTCCCCGCCTCATCCAGGAGGCACAACAGTCGCCACGCGGATGGCGACCCCATTTCGTTTCCTCTTTGGAGATCAATACGAGGAGGCCACTCCGCCACGCCGACGGAAAGACCCCCTCCCTCAGACAACTGTGAAACAGTTGTCTAATGTCGGGGCCAAGCGCCGGCAGGGACAAGGCCAGCATCCGACCGTGGACCCCATCCAGGCCGGGCACCTTTCCGCCCACTCCCTCCGCAGCGTGACGGAGCTCGTCACCCGTTACACCCAGCTCCTCTCTCCATATAGGGGCCTCGCCCTCCCGCCGTCCGGCGGCAGGATCTATATCTCCCCCTTCGGGGCCTCCCTCAGATGGAAAGAGGCCCCCTATCACCTTTTCAAGGAGCTGCGGATACAACGTCGCGGTCGCCGGTGACGCCCGCGCCATAAGCCTGTTCATGACCAGTTTGTGCGGCTGCCCCCAGGGATCCGCATCCAACGACGCAACGAGCTCCCGCCACGCCTAGTCCTTGGCCCTGGCGACCTCCTTTCGGAGCCCCGACAACGCATCGCGGTACTCGCGATAGCACGCGAGTACGGTATCCTGCACGCCGGCGCGCCCGCGTATACCGGCGCCGGTCCGCACGACATGCTGCACGCAACCCGGCGATCCCCGCAGACCACCAATATGCTGGCGTCCTACGGGCAGCGTCGCCGCTACGGGGCATTGCGGTGTCAGAAATCGCCCACAATACCTCACGGAGCAGTTCAGCCACCCGCGCAGGAGCAACTTGCCCATCCCCTGAAAACCCGGTTGTCCCCCCCCCCCACGATGCCGCCAATGCCACGGCCTTGAGCAGGTCGACGTCGACCTGCCTGATCCCCCACCACGGCCGTCGCCGGCCGGCCCGTCGAGTCACGGGACCCCGCGCGCCGCTGGGGGTGGCTCCCACGTCCATAATAATTGGAACGTGGTCCGAAGTAAGCTCCATCTCCTCAGCCACCCTCCATCCCGAGACTCGACGCACGGCAGCAGGCGTCGCCCAGGTCAGGTTCACAATGGAAACCCCCTGCCACCGCACGCACGTACGTCTCCTCTCGGCCGCCACCAGTTCAAAGGGTGGGAAACCCGACAGGACGCACAGTACGTCCAGTGCGGTGATTCGGTACGCCCTGACCACCCGCGTCAGGATTGCTTTTTGTGCAGCGTTGAGCGGCTTCCTGTTGTTTCCCATTCTGACCGCCGGAGCCCAAATCGGTGCCGCGTACATAATCACCGACTCCACCACTCGGTAGTATAGGGATCGGGCCCAGAAGCCGCCGCCATCCAGATTAGGGAGTAATCTGCTCAGCATGCCGGCGTATCTTGTGGCCTTCTCGTAGGCGCCGCGGATGTGGGCCCTGAAGCATTGGTTGCCCTCCATCGCGACCCCCAGGTAGCGTGTTGTCTCGCATGCTTTGAGGGGGCTGCCGCAGATCTTAACATCGATGCCTCCTTTCGCTTTCCTGCTCGTGAGGTGGAGGATCTCACATTTGTCCTCAGCGAGCTCCAGGTGGTTCCGGTAGAACCATGCCTTTATGCTTTTGAGCGCGATGGTAGCCCTATTTCTGGCCGCTCGCATGTCGCCAGCGGTTACGATCAATGCAGAATCGTCTGCATAGCCCAGGAGGGTGCAGTCCTGTGGTAGTCTCGTTTCTAGGAGCTCGTCGTACTGGATGTTCCAGAGCAGTGGCCCCAGTACGGATCCCTGGGGTACTCCTGCATACACGGGTGCTTGCTTCGTGGAGCCTTCCCTCAGCGTCATGATGCAGCGTCTGTGCAGGTCCCTGCGGGGTATGTCCGTCAGGTGGGGAGGGATGTTCCTCCGCTGGAGGGCCCTCAGGATGTTCTCCCACTTGACCGCGTTGAATGTGTTCCTGACGTCCAGTGTTACAAGGAAGCAGTGTTTGCTCTCTTTTTGGTCGCATTCCATACCTCCACCACACGGCTGACTGCATCCACCGTGCTTCTTCCTTTTGCGAAGCCGTACTGCTTGTCCGAAAATGAGACCACGGGTGCAATCCTCCCCTTAATGCAGAGCTCGAATGCCTTTGCAAGGTTGGAGAGGATGCACAGTGGGCGCCAAGCGGGCCGGTTGTCCGGGCCCACTTTTTTCGGGATCAGTACCAGCCTCACCTCCTTCCAGTCGCGAGGGAAATACCCCACGGCCAGGCATCTGGTGAACAGGTGCGCTATGTGGCCCACCGCGCGCCCCGCAAGCGCACGTATGACCGGCAGAGGCATGTTGTCCGGTCCCACTGCTCGTTTCCTGAGCCTCTCCAGCACCGCCCGCACCTCGTCTTCTGTGAACGGGGGGTACGGGTCGTCGTCCGAGGATCCGCGTGGGATGGGCCGTCGGGATGTGGCCTCGGCGGCCCTCCAGTTGAGTGCCGGAGAAGTGACGGTGAACAGCTCCCCCACCACCGCCTGTTGTTCTCTTTGGCTCAAGGTGAATGGGGGGGTCGTCCTTTGATATTTCTCACCACCCATGTGTATGGCTTTCCCCAGGTGTTGGAGTCAATATCCTTGATGAACCTGTAGCGGCCAGTCGGCGCGCATAAGAAAAGATTTGTTTCTCGTGCAAACGACTAGCATATTTATGACTCTCCTTCGAAAAGGCTATCTTTGAGTAAGCTGTTTCCTGTCCGGATGGAAATAAGCCAGTAGAGTTTCTTTTTTACCTGATTCTCGATAGTCAACGAGACCGTCATAAATAAGCGGGAATTCCGAAGGGCACGCAAAACGGACCCGAACGCCGGAAGTCCGAGCGCAACAGCCCTGAGGAAAACCCAGGCCGTTACATCATAAAAAAACGCACCCACTCCGATCACCACGCGGTCCCAAAACAGGACGCGCTCAGGGCGTAAGGGGCAACGCGGTGAGATGAAGATGGACAACGCTGATTGGGAAAACCCATTCGCGGGTCAACCAATCAGGGGGTGTCCAGAGCCCTTGCCGGGGGCAAACAGGATAATATAAAAAGAGCAGCAGTGAGACGCTCGCCCTCATACCTCTCATACCTCTCATACCTCTCATACCTCTCATACCTCTCTTGCTACGACGTCACGCTACCCTAAAGTGATTCTACGCAACTTATCAAATAAAGTTAGTAATTACACCGCACGCACCAGTTATTTACAAGAACACAACTCATAACTAAAAACCTCTTCCAGGCTGCGTTCTTCGAGGCCTGAATGGTCCATTTCAGGTCTCTTTTGAGCGTTAGGTAGATGGCTCTGGAGAGCTCGATCCCGGGAGCTGAACCCTTCTTCCTGGCTCTCTGGAGTCATCTTCTGCTCCTAATTACGGCCCGCCTTGCTGCCTCGACCTCGGGCGTCCACCACCACGCCTGTGTGATGCCTGGTATTGGGGCCGAATAGATTTCTCGACGAGCTCCCTCAGTAACTTAATGTAACTGTCGATGTCCGCCGCTGTTTCTATGCGAAAAGGGGAGGCCAGCGTCGCAGTCGCGTTGTAGAGCGTGAAAAATCTGTCCACGTCGACCACTCCCGACCAAGGCATTTCTCCGCGACTTGTGGTGTTGTTGGTGAGCACGTACCTTATGTATAGGTGGTCTGCGGCGGTTTCCGTGTTCAGGATGGTGCTTGAGGCAAGTCTCCGGAGCACGGACCTACCACAGAGCATGATATCAATCAGCGAGTGCCGCCCGTTTCTATTGTAGGTGTGCCCTTCCTTGCTGACGACCGGGCAGATCCGGACGCGATTGGCCATTTCGAGGGCGGCTGTGCCCCGTGAGCTCGTCTCAGCAGAGCCCCATGCTGGTGATTTCGCGTTGAAGTTCCCGGCTACGATCGTATGGTTGTGGTCCAGTATGCCCATCAGGTCGTCCAGATGTTGTAGGTGGGTCACGAAGGCGTCCAGGCGTATGTTCGGCGAAGAGTAGCAGTTCACTACAGTGATATCACTGATCCGAACCGCCACGTATCCGTCCGCACTGGCCAGGAGTTGTATGGGGGCCAACCTCATGGCGGCCCTTTCGGTTATCCAGATGGCTGCGTCTATTTCCCAGTCGACCGCGTTCTGTTGCAGCAGGTTGTGGGCTAGCCTGCAGTGGTTTAAGTTGATCTGTAGTATGTTTAAATGTGTGTCCTCTTTTCTCTTCCTGCCCTTTTGGTTTGTGCGGTTGTGGGTGTTTGCCATTGCTACGGGTATTAGCTGTTGAGAGTGTGTCGTGTTAGCTGTTGTTGTTTGTGCATGCGTTAGTGATATCCGGTCTGTTCCTTGTTGCAGTTGCTGCTACTCTCGTGCTTCTTGGATCGACCTCCCATGCTGGTGGTTGGGTGCTTCTCGGGGGAGTCTTCCCTGAAGATTTCCGAGGCACTTCTGTCAATCAGCGTCACCCTTGCCACGGGCGTTTTCTCTGTCCCTTGAGTCGGGTCGGCTGGAGTTAGCGCCTGGTCCTGCTCGATTTCCATGGGGGTCGGGAGTGGGCCGCTGGCGTCGGCATTCGCTGTCTTCGCTCGGGTGACATCTATGTTTCCCGTGTTATCTGGATCCGAGGCTTTGTCCCTGCTGGTTGTCTCTGCAGGCTTTTGCGTCCTGAAGGCTCTCCTGGTGCCTTCGGCGAGCTGCTTCTCCTTGGGTCCCTTCTCCTTCCTGCTTCGGTTTTTGCTTTTCTCCCGCGCCTCAGCGAGTGCCTTACTGAATGCCGAGCGGTTACGGTCACCCGCTCTATGGCCCTGAGTGTCGCAGATTAGGCACTTTTCCTCGTCGTCAGGGTCCCAGCACATGTGGCAGCATTTTGACCGGTTCGCGTTTCTGCACGTAGTGCTGCGGTGGCCGTACTCCCGGCATCTAAAGCACTGGACGACGTCAGTGCGCTCCACCACCCGGCAGAGGCCCCAGCCCACTCTAAAGCGCTTTGCATTTAGAAGTTTGGTGGCGCTCTCCGCCGTGGTGATGATGGTGGCGTTCTGACTGCCTGCATAACCCGGCCGTAGGGCCTTAACTTGGAGCTCCTGCGTATCCACCTTGGGACCCAGGATCTTGGAGAGTGCTTCTCGGATGTCCTCGCGGGTGGCGTCCCCGTCCAGTCCCTTCAGGTGGAGGGTCTTGGAGTTCCGTGTTGACACCTTCGCCCTGACACCTGCAATCTTCTGGTTTATTATAGTGGAGAAGCCAGTTGCCTTACCTCTATTGCCCTCTCTGATTGAACTTGACGGCGGCGATGTTTACCTCCTCTCGGCTTATGTCCACGCTTTTTTTGACGGAGCGCAGAATATCCGCGTATGACTGCCCGTTGCCGGATATGGTCACCGTCTCCATTGCAGATCTGCCAAGGCCGTTGGAGCCACTTGCCCTCTTATCAGGCCCCCACTCCTGCTTGGGTAGAGGCAGAACGTTGTATTGTTCTGAGGGGATGCCAGTTCCACAATATTTTTGACCCCGTCCAAGCTAACTCCGTCGAGGCAGACGAGCGCAATGTATGCCCCACCTTTTCAGTGCTGCGCCAAGTCCTAAGAAGGGAAGTTGGTCGCGACCTCGCTCTCTCCAGCTTAGTTGGGGCAATGCTGGAGAGCCCGAGAAAATGGGCGGCAGCCATCGCCTTCTGCGAACAGGTAATGTTGCAGAAGGAGGCTGCCGAGCGGGGTCGCCGTGAGCGGGGGGTGCGGCGTATGCGCCCACGCCTAGAGCCCCCCCCCGAGCAGCTGAGAATAGGCGGGCGGCGGGTGTACCAGATTATGCTGGTTTAATTGCCCGCCGCCCGCCAACCGAAGGTGTCCTCCCTATACCGGGAGTGGGGCGACGAACATCGTCGCCCCCGACGGCCGCCGTGCCCAGGACGGGGGCCCTGGCCACCCTCATTGAAAAGCGGCCGTCGTGACGAGGCGGTGCGGGGAGCGGTCCCCCGCACCGCCGAACCAAGATTATTCATGGGGGAGGATAAATCTCCCCCCGGGACGCGGCCGGTCACCGCCATTCCATCCTGGTGGCCGGCCAGGCGAGGGGGAGCCGCGGTTGTGTTCGTTAAGAGTTTCCGTGGCTCCCCCAGTAATCGCCAGCGCCCTAGGCCGCCGGGGGGGGGGGTTTAGCGGGTCAAACCTCGCACTACCCCCGTGCCGCCCCCCCGGGCGGGGCGTGGGTGTCTGGCCAGCAGATTTCCCCCACGTTAAAAAAAAAAAAAAGACAACTGGTGGTGCCGAGCCCTTTCTATGCTCTACCGGCTCAGCAGGTCGGTTCCCGAGCTGAATACCGCAGCTCACCCGTCGAGGCCCCTAACAATTTAAGGGGGGGACAGAACGAGGAGGGGGGGAAGAGGTAAGGAAAGGAAGGGAAGGAGCCTCTGGCCAGCTTTAGCCATTTACCACTGCCCCCTCGATGGGCCTACCCACTGCCGGCCCGAGGTATCCCGAGCCAGATGGCCGGGACCTCGTGGGCACGCCGACACCCGAGATACCAGTATTTAGAAGGCCGACTGGTAGGACCTGTCGTAGCTACGCTACTACCATGTTCGGAAACACCGCATCTCCAGCACTGGTTGGCTAGCGCTTCGGGGTCTTGTAGTCGCTACTCTACAACGCCTAGTACTTAAGGAATCAGCAGAATAGGACCCGGCAAGCCGTATCCTACCCGCCTTTCTGCCTGTGTTCAGCGCCCTGCGCTAGTAGATAGGGACATTTATTGTGAATCTGGCCACCGCGAAGGTGGCGCAGATATGTTTCCTCGTCAATGTTGGCATACACAATGATGATTACCTACCCCCCGACGGAACACCTACGAGGGGTCCGAACGTGGGTAAATCGCCGCCTTCTCTTATCGTTCATTAGGCTGGGTACGGAAGACCCAGTCTTAACTCTCGTGTCCGTGTAAGGAGTGTGCGAGTTTATTTTAGATTGGGTAGGCAGTGTGTCCTACTCCAACTATTTTTTGTAGGGATTGTGGATGGTGTGTTTCGCTGAGATCGCGTGGCGGGTGCTTGGCACCGCACGCCACCGTCGCTCAGAGAGCATTCGCCGACTGTGTTCACTCCCAGTGCCACACGACAGCAAGTTGCAGCGTGCTAGGTAGGCGAGTGAACCCCTCTGTTCAGGACCAGTCATCGTACATGTCCCTAATATACTTTCTGATGATTGCCGGAATGCCCATAAGCACCAGCCTATCCTCCTTAGCTGAATGGGGGACGGTATCAAAGGCTTTGGCTGTATTGACGATAGTCACCACGTCACCACTTTTCTCTTTCGTCACTCTCATGACCCTGGCCAATATGGAAATGTTAAGCTTACAACCATCCTTTTTTGTGAATCTCTTTTGTCCTAGTGCTGTTCGTAATTTTGGTTCGTAATATTTTTTCTAGTGGGCGAGAAAATATCCTACCCAGTAGCGATCCTATAGCAATAAACCGCCGGTTTTGCACATCTTTAGAATCTTTACCCGGTTTTGGTATGAGAGTGGTCCTACCCCCCCCCCCCAATTGTGTTGTGTAGGATCCGAACTGCACTAATAGGTTGTAAAGCTTGACCAGGGCATGAAGGAGTGAGCAACATACTCGTCCCAGAGGTAAGATGGTCTGCCTAACCCGCAGCAGCATACGTTACGATTGGAAGGGACAGTCTGCGGTACATATATATAGTACGCATGGCCCGATGCCTCAATCCCCAGTTCGACTTGACAATCTTTGCTAGCGTATTCAGCGTTCGCACAGACTTAGCACTCAAGTACTCAACATGGGAATGAGTTTCCAGTCCGTAATCGAAGTACACATTATGATACCTAACGGAATCTTTCTTGGCGATACTCCGATCACCTACTTTTACAAAAGGCAGCGTTTCTCTATTGAACTAGCCTTTCAAGAACACCACCTTGGTTTAGGCTGCAGACATCGACAATTTTTGCTGGTCGCACCAGCGAGAAATGATGTCCGCCACCAATTGGAGAATGCTTTCTAGATCTGCACTGTTATTCGCGTAGACCAGGACGAGCAGATAGTCTGCATAGGCTGCGAGCCCGCAAGAAGGTCCAGTGTTCGATAGGAGATGCAGAAAAGAAAATAGTTAGGCGGTCAATGCCGGGCTGTGACCTGCAGTACGCTTGTACCGCTTTGGTGCAGGATATTAGTTTCCTGAGTTGGTCCGTGATACCCAGTGTTGCACACGGCACAAAATAACTGCCGGAAGTCGTGAGGAGACGACAATGATTTATTTGTTGGACTCCACAGTCCTCGTTTACAATTCTTGGAGCACGGCTCCGTTCGACGTATAAATTGCAGCACGGCTACGAATTTGTTACGAAGTGAAGCACGGCTTCACTGAGACTATGAAATGGAAGCACGGCTTCACTGAGACTATGAAATGGAAGCACGGCTTCGTATGGGCGCAGGGGCGCTGAATAATACTGGTCTATAAACGATAACGTTGTCTACCAAAAATCCCCCGTTATCAAATTTGCGGCAGTATATATAGATACCTGGCCGATGTTCAAGGAGAAGCATCGTCAGACGTCGAAGGCCGGGTCATTGCCTCCTAAGGCAAAACGCCGCGTGTTTACAACGGCCGAGGCGAGCGTTTGACGGTCGGGCCAACGCACGTCGAGCGTGTTATTGTCTTGCCGCGTCGCCGTTTATTCGACAAAAACGGCGAGACGGCGTACATCGAATGTCGAACGTGCGTTGACCCGCGGTCCGCGATTCGGCCGGAACACCCAGCATCGGATCATTCGGTGTACAGGCTGTGTTCGTGCTTTCTTCGTCTCTGAAATTCGACAAGCTGTCCAGCCTTTTCCTCTTCTGTGCATGCGTCGGCTCACGTTCGGTGTGCAGAGAGGCCCCAACTTCCTCATGTTTCCGTGTTATCCGCGCAATATCCTTGGAAGTCTCCTTGCAGGGAGGAAGGGGGTTTTGTATTCTGTCCTCCCCCCCTCTCCATAGCCCACCTTCTTCCTAGGGGTGTACCAAACATCTCCGACGTCGTCAGGTTTGCCCGCAGCATGATCGGTGATCTCCCCAGGGTCCCCTCGTCCAGGTCTCCCAGATGACTTGCGTCCCTCGCCGTCCCTCGCCGGAGCAGTCGCCACCGAGTCAATCCTGGTAAGACTCACCCGGGCGTCTTTGTTGTCTATCTGTTGCCCTTGAGTCTTCCCTGTAACAATATTCATCGGGAGAGCCAGGGGTTCCACCCTACCCGATAAGCAGTCGTCGGATGACCGTTACGCGGGGCCTGCTCGCCCACACCCGTCCACAACGGGCTCTGGGAGTTCCGAAGCCCCCTGAGCAGTAAATGAATTAGTCATTTTAGACATCTCCATATATATGTATATTGGCCGCGCTTAGTTTTCACCGCTCCGACTGGACCTTACCGGCAAGGGAGGCCCTGCCAGGAACCGAAGTTCCCGCCGGCATCGCTCCAGTCTTCATCACGGATACTTAAGCCCCTATACCACGACAAGGTGGCGACCGCATAGGGGACATAACCTTGACATGACCTTGACATAACCTTGACATGACCTTGACATAACCTTTTTTTTATTTAACGTGGAGGAAATCTGCTCGCCAGACACCCCCGCCCCACCCGGGGGAGCGGGACGAGGGTAGTGTGGGGTTTGACCCACTAAAACATCCACGGCGACCTGAGGACGCTGAACCGATCGATGGCGATTCAACGGGGGAGCCACGGGGACTCTTGAAGAACACTACCGCGGCTCCCCCTCGCATGGCCGGCCATCAAGATGATATGGAGTGGCCGGCCGCGTCCCGGGGGGATATAAATCCTCCCCCCTAAAGTCCATTTAATTCGGCGGCGCGAGAGGTCGCACCCCGCACCGCCCCGACACAGCGACCGCGCGAAAGGTGGCCAGAACCCTCGCCCTGATCACAGCGGACGCCGGGGGGATGACGAGTATAGCGGATGATCACATATAACCCTCGCCTCCTTGAGGCGACTCGTTACCCCCCACTCCCAACAGAGGAGGTCCTCCTCTATTGGCGGGCGGCGGGCAATGAAACCAGCATGTTCTGGTACACCCGCCGCCCGCCTACTTTCAGCTGCCCGGGGGTTCTCGGCGTGGGCGCACACACCGTCCGATCGATTCGTTCCCGATCCCGCTCGGCAGCCTCCTTCCGCGACATTACCTCTTCGCAGAAAGAGATTGCTACCGCCCACTTCCTTAGGCTCTCCAGCATGGCTCCAACTAGGCTGGACTAGGCCAGACCTAAAACTAGGTTTTAGGACTCGACGCAGAGCTGAAAAGGCGGGACATTCCTCCAGCGTGTGCTGCGCCGAGTCTTCCGCCGCGCCACAATGGTGGCACACCGTCGTCGCTTCCCGCCCGATGCGACACAGGTAGACACCGAAGCAGCCATGCCCGGTGAACACCTGCGTCGCTCGGTAGGAGAGCCTGCCATGCCGTCTCTCCCGCCACGAGGTGAAGTGCGGCAGGAGAGCCCCGGGGACGCGCTCGCCGGCGTGGGAGCAAAGCTCGGCACGCCATCTGGCGAGCGCTAGTCGCCGGGCCTGGAGCTCGAAGCCCTCGACCGTCTCTCGCTCCGGCGGGGCCCCTCGAGCACGGCTGGCGATGCTGGTGCGCCTACAAACATAGGCGCGCACCGCCGCCTGAAACTCGAAAGGAAGTTCTCCCGCCAGAGCAAGCACCGCCACTGTAGGCGTGGTGCGGTAACCTCTTATGAGGCGGATGGCCATCCGCCTCTGCAGCCGGCGCAACAACCGCGTGTTGCGCCGGCTGGCCATCACGTACGACGCCCAAATTGGGGCACCGTATAAGGCCATAGACCACACCACGCCCAGATATAGGCGGCGCACCAGATCTCCCGGTCACCCTAGGTTGGGCAGCAGATGGCCCAAAGAGGCCGCCGCTTTTTCGACTCGGCGGACGAGACAGTCGAGATGCGCAGTGAAGCTCCAGCGGCTGTCGAGGATCAGTCCGAGATATTTCAACTTGGACTTCACCTCGACGCAGGCTTCTCCAACCCGGATCCACGATCTGGCCGGTGGCCGAGACCGAGGCCGTCCGTGGAACCAGACAGCCTCGGCCTTCTCCGGGGATATTTTCAGCCCCAGATCGCGGATCCTCGCGACGATGTCTGCCACCGCGACCTCTGCTCGTCGGATGGTCCTCTCGAAGGTACTCCCGACGGCGACCACCAACGTGTCGTCCGCGTAGCAGACGAGGGTGGCACCGTCGGGCAGGGAGGCCTTTTCCAGGACCGCGTTGTAACCCAGGTCACACAGGATCTGCCCTAAAACGAACCCCTGCGGGACCCCGCGGTCCACTTCCCTCCGTATCATCCCGTACCGGCCCGGGTATTCAACCCACCTGTCCCGCAGGTAGGCCCCGATCATCCGCCTCAGATAGGGAGGCACCTGGTGATCGACGAGGGCCGCCCTAATGGCGGACCAGGGCAGGGTGTTGAACGCATTGACGATGTCAATGGACACCTCCAAGCACACACCGCCCCTTGCCACGGCATTGTGCGAGAGGGACTTGAGACGGTCGATAGCGTCGAACGTCGATCGCCCCTCTCGGAAGCCAAACTGGCAGTCCGCCAGATCGGGGCCGTCGCGGGACAGGTGCCTGGAGAGGCGGGCAACAATGATCTTCTCGAAGATCTTGCCCGCCTCATCCAGGAGACAAATGGGCCGGTACGCGGAGGGAGAATCCCCTGGCCTCCCATCCTTCCTGACCTTGATATAACCTTGACATAACCTTGACATGACCTTGACATTGTTCGAGGTCAATGCACTGTCCTGCACACATTCCCCTGAATGAAGTGGATTTACAACTAACTGGGTGAGTTTCTTATTGATAATATTCTTCATACTTCTCTAACAAACATATCCCTTACGTCCTTTAACACGATTATTATTTATTAAATTAGCTTTGCGAATCATTCGTTGAACTGTGTTCGGACACGGAATTATTTAAATTAAAATATCATTTACATACTTTGTTAATCTTCACGGTGCACCTTGCTTAAAAATGTCATATGTTACACACAAGGTGTCATGCACACTAGAAAATTAAAACGGCCGTCACGGTTAAATTACTTACTATTTCGGGTTCGAAAAATTAGTAAATATTCTTCAGATGTTCTAAAGTAAAGGTGAATAGCGTTTTTCTTAAAAATATCACTGTTACGTAGTAAAAAAAAATCCGGAATGTTCTCGCTTCATGATTTGTTCAGTACTTCGAACGCGGCTCGAGTCCGTCCGGACCTTCTGTCAGAGTCTCGTGCTGCGGGCTCTCGAACTTCGCGCCGTTACCTCCCATTGGTCAGTGTTTTCCGTTAATAACTCGTAAACAAAGCCGCAGATTGCATTTTCGCAAAGGAAAAAGTTATTTCAAATGACCTCAGCTACCCCTCATTTTCGGCTGTTAAAATAATTGTGGAACACCCTGTATCAGATTTGCAATTAGCTGGGTCTTTTTCTTCGTTCTTTAGGAGAACTTTACTTTCACCCCGTTTCCATCTTTCCGGGAATGTAGCCGATGAGAGACACTTGTTGTACAATTGCGTAATCTCCGCGTGTAGTACGGGCCAGGCCCTTTGTATCAGGTCGTCAAGTATGATATTTGTAGAAAAATAGGAAAAGTTTGCTGATAATTTATAAACACAAGAAACGATTTTACTCATCTAAGTATGCGCCCAAATTATCAACACATTGTTGCCATTTAAGCGGCAGGTTGTTCAGCCCGGTGGTATAAAAACCTGATGGACGAGAGTCTATGAATTCCTGGAAGGCAAATTTTACTGCATTATCGGAATTGAAATTTTTTCCTATTAAGAAGTTGTCCAAATTACGAAAGAAGTGGTAGTCTGTGGGAGCTAGATCTGGTGAATATGGAGGATGATGAAGAAGTTCCAACTCCAATTCCTATAATTTTGCCACGGTCATTTGCGCAGTGTGTGGTCTGGCGTTATCTTGCAGTAAGATAGGAGTCGATCTGTTGATCAATCTGGGCTGTTTTTTTTAAAGTTCTAGCATCATTTTATCTAGTTGCTTAAAGTATATTTCTGCTGTGATCGATGAGCCTGGTTTCATGAACTCGTAATGAATTACACCTGCACTAGTCCACCAAACACTGGCCATCAACTTCTTCTGATGAATACTACGCTTTGGAGTATGTTTTGGAGATTCGTTCTTGTCTAACCACTGCGCTGAACGCTTACGACTGTCATATTGAATCCATTTCTTATTACCAGTGATTATTCGATTCAAAAATGGATCAGATTTGTGGCGAGAAAGCAACATCAAACAAGCTTCCAAACGCTTTTGTTTCTGGTTTTCGTTGAGTTCATGAGAAACCCACTTATCTAACTTTTTCACTTTCCCGATTTGAGCTAAATGAGTTAATATTGTTTGTTTGCTTACACCGAACTTTAATGATAATTCATAAGCACTTTGAGATGGATCAGACTCAACGGTGACCTTTAGTACGTCATTATTGACCTTTGATTCTGGGCGACCGCGTGGATCATTTGTGAGGTCAAAGTTACCACTCCGAAATTTGGCAAACCATTTTGATACTGTTTGCTGAGTAGTTACATTAGAACCAAATACACCATTTATGTTTCGCGCGGTCTGCGATGCCGTAGTTCCACGTAAGAACTCATAGTTCATTACAATACGAATTTCCGACCGATCCATTATCAAAAACAGTTTTTTGAAAAAGTTAATAATATTTTTTAGAGCTTAGGATAATTTCCTTTTACCGGCAATATGTGTAGCTTCTTAACAAAAAAAAACAACATAGAAGAATATTAAGGCACTGTCAAATACCAAGCTGTCAAAGTTGGCAAAACTGTAAACTACAAGTTTCATTCTTAACAACCTAACACTACTTCGGGTTCCATTGCGTCAATACCTGGGGCCTTCCTCCTTTTCAGTTACCGAATGGCAGCGTCAATCTTCGCAGTGGTGAAGCAAGTGGTGTTAGCGGTGTGCGGCGGCTCTCGTACATTCGACCGAGGTCACCTGTGCCATTGCGTCTCAGTACTCGTCTCATCATCCGGTATAAGGCTACGCAGGAGCAGTGCAGCAGTGTCTTGCCATGTGGTTGTGTGTGTATTATTGTCTGTGAGGCTGATGCAGGCCTTAGCGGCGTGTACTTTCCTGGTTTGTAGTCTGTACACTATTCCCCAGGGGTCTTTGTTCTCCTCAGCTGTCACAAACGAGTGCCAGCTCAGGAGTTTTGCTTTTCTAATGTGTGCGTGGTATTTGTTTCTTGTTTATTTGTATTGTCTTATTAGTTGTTCTAGCTGTGTGTGGTTTCTCGTGTGTTGACACTGCCTCCTGAACCTTCGGACTTTCTTTTTCAGCGTGTCCTGCTCCGTAGTCCACCAGGGAACCGACTTAGCGAAGCAGGTTTTCCTGGGGATTGCCGCGCTACAGGCGCGAGCTATCATGCCCTCGATTACCGTGGCCTGCCGGTTGGCGTCGCAGTCGCACAATGCAGTTGATTCATGAATATGCCGGGAATCAGCAGTGAGTACTTCCCCGAATTTCTCCCAGTTGGCTCGTTTCAGGTTGAATCTGTTTGAGGAGCATCTGGGAGCCCCTGCTGAGGAGTAGTCTATTTTCATAGTAATTAGATTATGGTCGCTCGCGGTTTGGCTATCGTGTATCTGCCATCGATGCACCCTGTTCACCAGCGCACCGGCGACCAGGGATACATCGATGTTAGATTTGCCTCTCATGTTATCAAAGGTCCATAGGATCGAAGGCCTGTTGCCGACGAAGAGGTTGTGGTGTGAGATTAAATCCTCCACCAATTCCCCTCTGTTGTCCTTATCTGCATTGTGCCACAGCGTCGACTTGGCATTCACACCCGCAAGGACAATGGCGCTCTTGCCCCGGAGGCTGGACAGTATTTTATCCAGATGGTCAATATACCTGGTGATGGGGTCCGAGCACTGGAAATAGGCGCTCACGACATAGAAGTTTTGATCCCCTGCCGTAAGCTCTACACAGGTGAAGTGCGTGTTACACAAGGTGATCAATCTTCAGTGCCGTGAACGCCGGGTTACAGACGGCTAGGGCGCTTTTCATTTTATTTCTAGATGCGTTGCTGGAAAAAGGTTTGTTATCTATGATTAACTGCGCATTCATGTCCATGCTATTCGGGTGTTTCGTGTTTTGGTATATGTGTGGCTCCTGGATTGCTAGGACACTAGCTTCTTCCTCGAAACTATCCATGGCCGTTTTGCAATTGTTTGCATTAATCTGTGCTAGTGTAATGTTGGGGATAGGATCCCTGCTGTGTTGCGGAGTATTGCCTCCAGTGGTTACTGTGTTAGTAAACGTTGTGGGCTTACTTACCATAATCGGTCTTTATTTTCTGCACCTCCATTGCGTGACAGTAGGCTGGGCAATCCTTTGATCTTGAGGAGTGGTTATGTGGCCGCTTCATTCTTTTACAGTTGACGCATGAGGGGCTTTTGTCCTTGTTTGAACATTTCGCATGTGCGTGTCCGTCCTCAGCGCAGTGGCCACACGTCTCCATGATGGCTTTACTGTTTTTGGCGATATGCCCGAACGATTGGCACTTGTAGCACCTGCTTATGGTATTATAGTCTCGCAGGGAGCACGAGTGCCAACCTATGAAAACTCTACCTGCTGCATTTAGTTGGTCTCTTACATCCGGCGATACCTTTAACATCCAGTTCGTGGCGTATTTCGTCCTGTCACCTGTTTTGAACAAGACCTTGATTTTCTGGGCGAATTCTTCACTGCTGAGGTGCTCGGCGGTGGCGGTCTGTGGCCACCCAGGGCGGGAGATAACCCCCGAACTAGCCCTCGCGTAGGAGGGTTGATCGGCCGAGTCGATGGGTGTATCGGCGATGAAGGCATTAGAGACCGTCAGTGCGTCGTACATGTAGTACCTCGCATAATGGCGAGGCCCTGATTTAGCATACGGGATGTGGCGTGTTCTTTGTACAGCACTGTATGTGCTGTATGACTTCCGACTGGGGAACTGTTGTCACTCGTGGCATCAGTTCCCCAGTTTACGTTAAACGGTTTTTCAGACCGTTTTTCGTGGGCGGAACACGCCACTAGACAACACTCCGCTGGGCTCAGGAATACATGGGATGCAATCAATCCCCTGGGCAACCCAGGCCGCAAGGGGCAAACGTGCCCTAGCCACACTTGAGCCTCCACGAAAAAGGTACCGCTGGATAGCTCGTGTTCTTAAATACGCAGCGAACTGAACGAAGTGTGGTGGAGAGGAAGAGGCAGCCTCTCCGACTGCTGTCTCCCACGTGTTTGCCGTGCGTGGCGACCCTTGTCGTCGGAAAAGAGGATCCTGGGATCTGAGGGGGCCCTCTCCTGCGGGTGAGACGTCCCCAACACGTACCTTTGGCCTCTGCTTCGGCTAGATGGGCGGCTGGACGAGAAAAGCAGCCCTGGTCCAGTCAATCGGCTTGGAACGACCACACGCTTCGGGCAAGTGGGTTCTGCTGGGCGAGGACGCGGGCTGGGTAAGGTAACCGACCCAGCCAGCAGACTATATTCGGTGCGTAGCCCTAACTCAGCCTTTGGCGGGTTCCAAATTGTGCGGGTCGGTGGTGGCCGGGGAGCGCACTGGATGAAAGACCAAGACACATTATGGGTCTGAAAAATGAAAAACAAACAAAAACTAAGCGTCCAAAGACGACGGGTCCAGCTCCTACTCGGAGTGAAGCCGTCGCCGCAGACGCGGGAACTGCAAATGCAGCTGTCAGTCCCCCCGCGTCTGTGAGAAAGACAAGATCCGGGAAGGTGATTAATATCGCCAATCCTCGTGTGATCTTGCAAAGATGTGTGACTCCCACGTGAGCGGTCTCGGTGAAAACCGAGCCCACGGTAGAAGGTACGCCGGACACCGGTAACGTGGTAGTAATCGAACGAGTCGGAGACACGTCACTCGTGAAGGTGCAGTCGGCACCCGAGCGTGTCGAGGACCCTACTGGTGACGGTTGGCAAACCGTCACCAAAAAGTCGAAGCGAGCCAAGCCGGGCGCACCCACCGGCAAGGCCGCAGTAAACCGGGCCAGGAGACCGAAGGGGACGTTCTCCGGGCAAAAGGTACGGCCTCTCGATCTCGTAAGAGACGAAGCCTTTAGGCGAGTGTCCGAAATACGGACCTTTTGCTTTCGACCTGAGTCGAAAGTCAACAAGGAGTCCGGGTCAAAGATACTCGCCGAGGTTGAGGCACTCAACGAGTTGGTTCAGGACCTTATTCAACGGAATAGCTTCGTCGAAGGGCAACTCGCCGCGGTCAGGGCGGACCTAAAAGCGCGTCCTGCCGTAATGAGTGCGATGCGACCTGGGCCGTCCAAGGGAACTCTCCCGAAGACGGCCTGCAATGACGCGCAGCCGACTTACGCCCATGTGAACAAAGTCGACTGCAAAGGAGCTACTCCGGAAGCGGGGAGACGGCCACAATCGCAGCATGTGGTAAAAATCTTCCCGCCGAAGGAAAAAGGACAGAGCAGCGAAGTTACGAAGGTTACTGTTCTGTCCCTCATTAAACCAGCGAAGGAGGCGAAACGAGTAAAGTCGGTCCGACGCATCCACTCCGGTGGCATCGTCGTCGAGACCGACCGAAAGGAGGACCTGCAAGCCTTCGTTGGCAATAAGAAGCTCCGGAGCGCGGGTCTGTCCGTCTCCTTACCTACCAAGCGGGACCCCGAGGTTTTAGTTTACGACGTCCCGCGTCGGATGGGTAAGGAGGAAATTGCCTCCAGTATTTGGAGGCAAAATCTCTGCGATGCGAACCAGAAGGATGTGCCTTCGGGAATTCGGGTCAGCCGCATGGCTGGCAAGACCCCGGAGACAGCCAACTGGGTCGTTGCCGTCAGTCCGCAGAATCTTCAGCGGCTGAAGCAGAGGGGTAGCCGAGTTTACCTTGGATGGAACTCCTGTCGTGTACGGGATTTCGTCCAGGTGCTTCGGTGCTACCGTTGTCAACGCTTCGGGCATACCTCGAAGCGTTGTAAATTCAAGGAGGATGTGTGCGGTCACTGCTCCCAAAAGGGGCATACCTTCACGCTCTGTAGCAAGAAGAGTGAACCTCCGGTCTGCTCTAATTGCAAGGACAGAGGGTGGGCTAGTGCACACAAGTCGCGGGACCCAGCTTGCGCTTCCTATCAGGCGGCGCTAGCTTCGGAGTCGTCCCGTGTCCGACTTGAGTAACGGGCAGATGTGGACTTGTCCACTCCGCCATTCGAACGGCATGCTGGGCGGATCCCTCGGGGTTCGTCCCCTCGGGCCAGGCTGAAGCCCCTCTTGCGGAGATAAATTGACTTTAACACTACTCCGTCAAGAGTGCCTGGATTGGGTTGGACTCGAGGTGGCAGCGGGAGTAGCACGTTGTCTTCCCCTGTCACGATAACGAACGAGGGTAGAGCCAGACCATCGGCACCCGTCGAAAGAGCGGCTAGTATAGTCCACATAGGACCCAGGCATAGCCCATCTTTAGACTCACAACGACGACACTAACTGCTGAGGTGCTCGAGGTTTTGCTTATGAAGCGCAGCTAGAAGTGTTGCCTCCGAGATTTCGTTCGGTACCGCGTACACGATAGTTCGGGGCTTCTTCTTCGGCGGCAGGTCGGCTATGAGCCCGGCTTCCGTGATCTTTTTCTTTCGGAGGATTTTTCCAGGTCCTCCTTAGTCCCCCCCCCCCCGTGACCGCTACCTTGTCGTGGTGGGTGGGCTTCGTGCCCTAATGATCCTCAAGGCTGTGCCGGCGGGGATTTTATTCCCTGGCAGTTTCTACCTGGCCGGAGTGGTTTGAGGTGAGGGGCCAACTAAAGTCGGACACATACCGTAAACCTGTGGTCATGTTTTACAGGAACGGGGGTCTTGCCTTAACCGGCCGGACCGCGATGATGACAACCCCACTAAAAAAATCCCTAGCCCCAAGCAGTGTTGCGCGGTGAAGAGGGCGTAGCTGGAGTAAGCGCCAGCTATGGTTGGTGGGTGCACCAATCGTTAGCGGACAACCCCGGGGTACCTGGCGACCCCCCGGGCGTATTAGCCTTCCCCGGGTATGGCGGCTCTACCCGGAGTGACCTCCTTTCCGACCACACTCGTGGGATCAGCTATGGATACATTTACAAACAAAACTGGGGAGGGGGGTAACGAGCGTGAGGGGGAGGCGTGCGAGGCTATCGTGCGCCTCGAGAGATATGTGGAGCCGGTGTCGCGGGGGCATTCTGCCACACGCGGCGCAAAGAGGCCTGCTGCGGGCCTTGGCGATTGCGATGGGGGGGTGGAGTCGGACTTTTCTGTCTCCTCCCACCACTCGACGCAGAGCGTCCCAGGTACCTCTACGAGGAAACGAGGCCGGCGACCAACGACCGGGGAATACGTTGGCCTCCATGAGGGCAAACGCAAGCAGGCAGAGGCCGACAAAAGCCTCATCGCGGGCATCTTTGACCCGGTTGCTCCGGGGCCGAAGCCCGCGAGATCGGGCGACCCGCTTCCGGACGATGTGGAGGTCGTTGCGGATTTCCGCAACCGCCCGATGCGGGACGTAGCGGCGGCGGTGATAGAGAGCCTGGGCGACGTCGCCAGGATTTCTGCCGCGACGATGGGGCTAAAGGCCAGCGCGGTCCGATCCCTGCAGGCGGCGGCACTGAACAGCCGGGTGGGCGTTGCGGAGCTGGCGATCAGGTCGGCTCCCAACGCTACCCGGCTGTTGGAGGCGGAAAACGCCCAATTGAAGGACCAGATGGCGGAGTTGCGGGCTGAGGTTGCCCGACTCCGTCAAGCGGTGGAGGCGGGGCCGGCTGATGCCGGGATGCCTCCGCCGCTGCCTCCCGGGGTGGGGGGGACACGGGGCGGCTGCCGGTTGCCGATGTCCGAGGGCCCAAATGCCTTGGACGAGGAAGGTCTTTCCTTCCGCCCGCGGCTGCGCCAGCAGACTTGCTGGCGCAGATCGGCTCCCTGAATGATGCCAGTTTGGCATCAAACTGAGGGAGCTGGTTCCGCGAGTGCGGGGCCCGCAGTCGGTGGCACCCGTGCCATCTGCCCCCCCCCCTCTGCCAACGAACAGGAAGGGGGGAAAAAGGGTGGCGGTAAGGGGGGGCTGTGGCCGCTAAGGCGGCCCAGAGTCAGCCCGCTCAGCCCCGGGCCGCCCCTGCGGTTGCGCTGCCTTCCACCATACCTCCAACTGAGGTGTGGTCCCAGGTAGTTGGCCGGAAGGCCAAAAAGGCGGCTGCCGCAGGTAAATCTGCGGCAGCTGCCAAGGCCGCTCCGACCGGGAGGGCGGCCAAACGGGTGGCATCGGCTGCCCCCAGGAGGGCTCCTCTGCCGCCGCGTCCGCCCCGCATGGCTGCCGTTACAATAACGGTACCGGCCGGCGGGGCGATGAGTTATGCCGAGGCGATGACCACTGCCAGGTCCAAAATAGACCTGGCAGAAATTGGCATCGCCTCATTGAAGCCCAGGAGGGCGGTGACGGGGGGGATTATTTTGGAGGTCCCCGGAGCAGATGGGGCTGCCAAGGCCACTGTCCTTGCCGCAAAGATGGCGGACGCGCTGGCGGGAACCGGCGTGAAGGTCGCGCGCCCAATAAAGAAGGCCAACCTTAGAGTGCGCGACCTGGTAGACTCGACCACGCCGACGGAGATTGCCACAGCTGTCGCCCGTGTGGGAGGGTGCGACCGGGGGGGATGTGAGGACCGGCGAAATCCGGCCTTCCCCCTCTGATTTGGGCACCCTCTGGGTCCAGTGCCTTGCTGCGGCCGCACGCAAAGTCGCGGTCGCGGGCAAAATCACGGTGGGCTGGACTCAGGCGACGGTGGAGGCCCTCAGCGCCCGGCCCTTGCAGTGCTATCGCTGCCTTGGCCTGGGCCACACTAGGCAGCGGTGCACAGCGGCCGAGGATCGTTCCGACTGCTGCTTTGGGTGCGGCAGTCGGGACCACAAAGTGACCGGCTGTATGGCAAAGCCAAATTGCCCGCTTTGTGCGAGCGTAGGCAAGCCAGCCGGTCACCGCCTCGGTAGCCGGACGTGCCCTGCCAGCGCGAGACGCGGCAGAGGGAGCAGGGGGAGAAAGACCACGGTGGCTAAGGCGGCGGCCACCGTGGCCAACAAACCGAAGGAGGCACCAAAAGGTGCCATCGTCGCGCCCGCGGGGGCGGATGGGGCCAAAGAGACCCCAGTCGTCACCGCTCCCGCGGCGGCGATGGATGTTGAGGCCTGCCCATAATGGGGCCCAAGGGCTCTATAATACAGGCCAACCTGAACCGCTCGGTCAGGGCACAGGACCTTCATGTGCAATTCATGGTCGAGCGGGGTGCCGGGTTGGCCGTAGCGGCGGAGCCGTACAGGATTCCCGACCATCCACATTGGATGGGGGACCTGAGTGGCTCCGCCGTTATAATATGGGCAGGCCGGCCGGGGTCCCCGGCGTGCTCCGTTATCGAGCGCAGCCGGGGATACCTGGCCGTTGACTGGGGCGGCACCGCGGTTGTGGCGATCTACGCACCTCCGAGATGGTTCCTCGAGGAATTTGAGCAGTATCTGGACGTGGTAGGGAGATGCGTCTCCCGCTGCCAGCCACGTCCTGTGCTGGTCCTGGGGGACTTCAACTCCAAGTCTTCAGCTTGGGGTTCCCCCAGGACAGACCCGAGGGGCCGGGAGGTGCTTGATTGGGCGGCGGGACTCGAGCTCCGTCTTCTAAACACGGGCTCGGTCCATACGTGCGTGCGGTATAACGGGGGGTCCATCGTTGACCTGTCATGGGCAACGCCCCCGGCCGCGCGCCGTATTACGGGGTGGAGGGTGGCGGAGGAGGTCGAGACGCTGTCCGACCACAGGTACATTGTTCTCGGCCTCTCCGCCGCCCCATCGACGCCCCGACGTCGCCCCGCTGATGAGGGATCGCCTCAGCCGCGGTGGGCGCTGAAGCGCCTCGACCAGGACGCGCTGATGGCGGCAGCCCACGTCGTGGCCTGGCCGGCAACACCGGCCGGGCCAGTCGACGGGACAAGGGAGGCCCATTGGTTCCGGGGCGCAATGACGTCGATTTGCGACATCGCCATGCCCCGGGCCAGGGTCTTCCCGAGGAAGGCGGTGTACTAGTGGTCGCGCGCGATAGCGGATTTGCGCAAAGAGTGCGTCCGCGCGCGACGCCAGTACGCCCGCGCCCGTCGACTACGACGTTCCGACGTAGAGCTGGCTATCCAGCTGTATGGGCGATACAGGGAGAAGGTGGTCGCCCTGCAGCTGGCCATCAGGCAGGCGAAGAGCCAGGCCTGGTGCGACCTTCTCGGTACCTTAAACCGAGACCCATGGGGGCGCCCATACAAAATGGCGATGGGACGATTACGTCCCTGGGCGCCCCCTGTGACGGAGAGCCTGGATCCGGGGTTGCTCGGACGGGTCGTGAGCGCCTTATTTCCCGTTAACGGGGAGGCGTCCCGGCCCGATCCTGAGCCAGGGGAAGAGGAATGGTCCCCGGATCTGGAGGTCGCGCCGGAGGAAATGGCCGAGGTGGTCAAATGGCTCCGGGGCAAGAATACTGCCCCGGGGCCGGACGGTATCCCCGGCCGGGTCTGGTTGCTTGCCATGAGCGTCCTGGGAGAGAGGCTGAGAAGCCTCTACTCCGGGCTCCTGAGGTCCGGGGTGTTCCCGGACCTCTGGAGGAGAAGTCGGATGGTCCTCTTAAGGAAGGATGGGAGGCCTGCGGATTCTCCCTCCGCGTACCGGCCCATTTGTCTCCTGGACGAGGTGGGCAAGATCTTTGAGAAGATCATTGCCGCCCGCCTCGCCAGGCACCTATCCCGCGATGGCCCCGATCTGGCGGACTGCCAGTTCGGCTTCCGGGAGGGGCGGTCTACGATCGTCGCAAACGATCGTCTTAAGGGCCCGGGTCAGATCAGCCAGCACTCCGAGTTGATCGTCGCGCTACAGTTGTGCGAACGGACATTAGCCAAACCAAAATAAAAACATTTTCGACCGTCAGGTGGCACACGCATATGTTTCTGTTATCACGGGTGTCGGTAAAAATGTGACGTAAGAGAGAAAGAAAGCTGAAAGAGAAGGATAGCGACTAAACATAGTACATAATAAAGAAATGGTCATTTCTACAACCGAAGCCCAACAGCTTAGACTTTTCTGAATCGAAATATCCAACTCCCATACTGCTCACTGGAATATTGGCACGTCCATCTTGGTTGATACGAACAGTTGTCACGAAGATATTCTGGCGCGCGCTAGGTTACAAGACCAGGGGAAGGTGGCGTGCGGGGCAGTCGTGAGCGGCGCGGCAGTTGCAGCAAGAACGCTCGTCGAATATTGTAAATATCTGAACAATTATAAAAAAAATGGTCCTTTCTACAACCGAAGCCCCTCAGCTTAGACTTTTCTGAATCGTCGGACAGTGCTAGTGGGATTGGATGTGATATGTAGATAATGCGAAGTAAACAAATAATTTAAATGTAGTTCGTTTATTTAAAAAACTGATGGTGATGGAGCAATTCGTAAATAAAATGAACAACAGAAATGATAAAAACGATTCTTTTATTAATAAAAGTTCAAAACATATTTAGAACTCCCCCCTCCTACCCCTCCTCTCCCTCCTCTTCCTCCTCTTCCTCCTCTTCCTCCTCTTCCTCTTCTTCTTTCCTTGCCCCTCTTCTGGGGGCCATAAATGGTTCATTTGAATAATTTTTTCAGCTCTCTCTGCAACGTATAAGTATATATTATTATTATTATTTGTTATTATATATATTCCTATATTATATTATATAATATAGGATATTGTTTTACAAAATATCACACCAAAACTAATTACAGAGTGTAATATTTATAAAAGTTTGTTGTTCTCAACGTATAAATAAGTAAACTAGTGAAATATTATTATTTTTATACATTTATTTGTTAATAAATATTTGTAAACTACTTCTAAAATATTTGCATAGTTTGTCCGAAATCGTCTCGAGTTGCTGGTTTGCGCAAGCGAAAAAGGCCTCGAGTGCAAAGGGTTAATATTACTTTCTTCTTCTACAACACACGCACACACATTTTAAAATCATTACATTTATTCTTAAATAAATACTATAACTTATAATCAGGTAATTCCTTTTTTCAAATATAATATCGACCGTGGGCCCTTGTTCGTCTTTCGGCCGTCCGAGGAAATAACACCCGATACCATTTTCTTCGAAGCGCAGGGTACCACCAAATGAAATAAACAAGATATGCCGAGACGTAAACTGTGTCCGCCACGCTATCACTCTGCGGTATCGAGTGTCATTTTCTCGGACGGCCGAACAACGAACGACAAGGGCCCACGGTCGAGGCCTCGATTTTTTGGCAGTGAAACGTCGACTGCCGAACGAACACGTCGAATAAACGATTATCCGCGAACGTGTCCTACAAACGATTATCTGCAAACGCGTCTCAGTCATCTTTCGTAATATCCACAAATGTTTCGGATTATCAGTGATTAATTAAGTGATCAGTGTTTGGTGACAGTGCAGTGAAAGATCAGCTGTACGTTGTACAAGGTCAGTGCCCTTCGACATCGTGAATTTCAGCCAGCAAATGCATCCTCAACTAAATGGGTGAGTTTCTTACTGATAATATTTTTCATATCTCTCTAATAAACAAATGCTTTACGTCCCTTAACGCGATTATTTATTATTAAATCAGCTTTGCAAATCATTCGTTGAATTCTGTTCGTACACGGAATTATTCAAATTAAAAAGATAATTAAAAGATAATTAAAAACACTAACTTTATTTTAATTAACCCTGATACAAAAAGTACAAAAATCACTTTTACTTATATTAATATTACTTTATTCTTCTACAACACACGCACACACATTTTAAAATCATTACATTTATTCTTAAATAAATACTATAACTTATAATCAGGTAATCAGGTTTCAAATATATTAAATTAAGAGAGAAATCAATAATATTTATAATTCGTACAAATAATAAAATTTTCCTTATTCAGAATCCTTTCAATGTAAATGAAACACTTATTGTTAAACTAAAATTTTAATGAAAACAGACTTATTCCATTTATAACGAAAGTGACGGGCAACAGCCCCCAATAATTACTTAATACCAAATCAGTCTTTAAAAATTTAAAAATTCTTAAAATTAACGAATAACAGTAGTTTAACCGTTGGTGCTGGCACTAAATTTACCATTATTTAATTTAAATTTTTTATTCAAACTTTCATTTAATAAAAATTAACGATATATTTGGCGCTCCCTCCTCTCCCTCCTCTTCCTCCTCTCCCTCCTCTTCCTCCCCTTCCTCCCCTTCCTCCTCTTCCTTCTCTTCCTCCTCTTCCTCTTCTTTTTTCCCCTTTTTTGCCCCTCTTCTGGGGGCCATAAACAGTTTTTTTTAAAAGTTTTTTCAGCTCTCTCTGCAACGTATAAGTATATATTATTATTATTATTTGTTATTATATATATATTACTATATTAAATTATATATAAAAGTATTTTTCATTTACTTACATCAGCAGCCACTAGGTTCGCCAGGTTAGGCCTAGCTGTCCCCCGAGCCAGCTGGCCTAATATATTTCGCCACTGCGACTGTAATATAACAGCAGAATTAGAAGTATATATATTATGAATATGCATTTCATCGTACATATATATTGCATATACCCACAGTTTTCCTGGCGTTGAATGCCAGAGCGATTTCTTACCTTCCGGACAAAAGGGAGATGGTTTCCGCCTCCCGAGCTAATTTGCCGAGAATGGTCTTCCACTGCGACTGTAACACGGAAGTAGAATTAGAAGTACATACATTATGAATGTACATTTCATCGTACATATATATTGCATATACCTACAGTTTTCCCGGCGTTGAATGCCAGAGCGATTTCTTTCCTTCTGGCCAGAACATTGTCGGTCGTTCCCTCAACCGCATTGGCGCTGTCAATGGTAGCATCGCAAGCACACCTCACTGCCGATCCGCGTGAACATCATCTGCAACATGCAAGGAAAAATTCGCACACGAAGTGTGCAACCCGACATTGCGTGGGTACGCTCGAGCGAATCTAATGACTCGCGAGCTAAGATCTTTTTAAATTTTCCTTCGCTGAAAGAATCAGCGAAGGCGCATACTAAGTGTGCGACCCGACATTGCGTGGGTACGCTCGAGCGAATCTAACGACTCGCGAGCTGAGATCTTTTTAAAATTTGCTTCGCTGAAATAATCAGCGAAGGCGTACACTAAGTGTGCGACCCTACATTGCGTGGGTTCGCTTGAGGTTTTTTAATTAGTTTCATGCTAATCACAATTGGTTTTTTGTACTCCGTTTCTGTGGCCTCTCGGATACTCATGTTCCTAATGTAGCGGCTGTCCAATATTTCGGGCAACATACAATGGACGTAGAATCGCGACAATTTCGATTTCATTTCATTCTGCCAAAATGTGTCGTCTTTGCTTACTTTTATGGTTTTCATACCCTTTGGTGTCCACAAACAAAACAGACAATATTGTCGACCTGTTATGTGCAGTTGTCCCTGCACTTGGTAAAAATAGTGATGGGTTCTGCGTAATGCAGTACCTGCATCATCTTCAAATATTCTTCGTACGGGTTGAATATTTTTTATCGCTTCTTCTGGCGAGAACTTTTCTGCCGTCTTCGGGCATTTAATTTCCACGATACGGATTTCCACATCTTCCTCCTTCGCAAGTTGTTCGCGGGCAATATTATCACACTGCCGACCATATTCAATGGCAGGCAGATTCAATATGTTTGGATACAGCAGTGACTTTACCAAATTTCCACAGTTGGTTGTTTTCCTTCGCCGACACACTATGCCAAAGTTCGACGCTGTAAGTAATTTGGATCGGTATGTATGCCACTCGTGGCTTTTATTATGTTCTACCGAATCCCTCTCTATTTTCTTTCGATTCGTCTGCCAATCCTGCAGCATCTCCATGTGCCTTTCTTTTTCAAAGTTAAATAGATGTTGCTCCATATCCGGTTTCTCTGCGCTAACTCCATAATCCGGGTCCGTTGTTGAACAAAACGGGTTTCTCACCTTCTTCGGAGACTTACTCGCCTTTTCCTTTCCTTTTTCATTACTGCCTTTCCTTCCTTCTTCTAATTCTTCTATCAATTTCGGCGGCTTTGCACCCTTGCCCTCTATTACCTTTGATATTAGTTTTTGCGTGTTGTGCTGTACAACAGCAGCTGCACATCTCGCAGAATATGACCCTCTCTGGCCCCAATTTATCCTTTTCCCACCGGTATATTTTGCAATGATGGCATTGAGGTTCTCAACTGAATTGTTTGTAGTATTATATAATAAACTTTCAGCATGAGCCATCAATGGACGGAAGATCTCATGCATCCGGTTATATATGCCGATTTTCTTGAGATGCGGTACCAAGTTGTCTTCTCCCGTGTTTGCTGGGCGGTCGCAGAAATATCCTAGTCTTCGACACTCCTTGTGCTCTCCGAAAACGTGGCTAGGAATATTTAGTATATCCGTTTGCAAATTTTTTATTTTTTGGTGGGTCGGAAGATTTTCCTTCATCTGTAAACTGCAGCCTTCACAACACCTGTGCGCAGTCTACGAATGTTATTTTCCACGGCTTTTCGATAAATGCCAGGTGGAGTCTTCTTTACAACATCTTTCATTTTGTTGCAAAAATTGCGCAATAAATGGTTCGTGCACTCAATCTTTTTAACACGAACCATCTCTGCCTTGTATGGATCACAATCCAAAATCCTTTTATACACGCTGCTGTCGCCATCGGCAATCAAGATATTATATATCAGACCTCTTTTTACTATGCTGGTCTGGAAACCCTCAGCAATTGCAGCACTCTCCATTCTCGTGGACGTCTGATTTCGTCCCCAGTTCTTGAAGCATCTATGTTCTCTGGGGCTTTCCTTCCTCTTCGAAGCGTTGTGGCAAATCAAACACACTTTATTTTTCACACTTGCAAATAACACTTTTTTTGTGTGGTATCCCGCTATTGCACCAATACCGGACAAGGAGTCATACCTTCCAGTATGGTACGATCTCTTCATCCAGCTGCCGTCAGCCACGACGGGGATGAAAGGGATACCGGAAACTGAAACGTCGCCTCTTCGGACGGCTAATTGTTTCTCCTCTTCTGCCGCTGCTAGCATTTCTGCTTCAGCAAGACTTGGCAATTCTTCAACAATGTCGTCATGACGTCTTCGATATTCCATCCTTGATATGTATGGAATGTTCATTGTTGCAAACATTTCTTTCATCTGTGAGTAACCACCTCCAGAAGTAATTGTAGCGAGGGTCGCAGTATAATGCAAGTCCATTGTTTTGTTGTCTGCCGTTTGACTGTGCACTTCCGCTTCATATTGGCACATCTTGCATTTCAGAGTTATCGTTGCTCTGAATCCCGAGCGCTTCATCCCGATCACTTGCAAATGTTGCGTGGTGCATTCGAACGTTGCCGAGTGGTACCCTATCAGTAGTATCTGCTCTACCACGAACCGGAAGTCCGTAATGGTTAATCCTTCCTCGATGCTTGACTGTGCACGTGATTGCTCTTGCGTTTCTGCCTCAATGATGAAATGGGGCATTTCTTGACTGACTTCCGCTGCTTCGATCTTCTCGGTGCGCATCTTCCTTGCCGCTGCAGCTTGTTGACTTCTATAAATGCAAAATATACAAACGTGTTTAATAAAAAATAAAGGTTTTTCAAATGAGTACTATACCGTTCGATCTAAATAAATTGATATTATTAATTAAATAATGTGAGCCAGTCACTGTGCCGTTGCAACCATTTCGAATCATAACCTGCAGTAAGCCGTTCAATCTTTCCATTTTAATTAAACACTTGCAAATGATAACGATGACAATACAAATAGCAACGATTTGTTGCATAGCAATTGAATTATATTGAACTGTTAATTATGAATTAATTTGCTTTGTTGGAGTGAGAATATATATATTATTTTAATTGCTGCTAAAAAATTGGCTGCAAAATATTTTTCATACATACCATTTATGAATTCATCTAAAAATTTAAATAGTTTTCATGCGAGTGAAAAGTAGAGATTAATTTTTAATATTGCATGAAAGTTTGGATAAGAAATTTAAATTAAATAATGGTAAATTCAGTGGGCCAGCACCAACGGTTGAACTGCTGTTGTTCGTTAATTTTAAGAATTTGTAGGGGCTGCAGTTATCTCGATGGTAAATTTTAATAATTATCTAGGTTGAATAAATTTATGCGCCCCGTACAAATTGCTCGTCACTTTCATTATGAATGGAATAAGTCGTAACGTTGTAAAAGTATGGGACAATGTTTTCATTAAAATTTTAGTTTAACAATAAGTGTTTCATTTACATTGAAAGGATTCTGAATGAGGAAAATTTTATTATTTGCACAAATTATAAATATTATTGATTTCTTAATTTAATATATTTGAAAAAAGGAATTACATGATTATAAGTTATAGTATTTATTTACGAATAAATTTAATGATTTTAAAATGTTTGTGCGTGTGTTGTAGAAGAAGAAAGTAATATTAGTATAAGTAAAAGTGATTTTTTCGTACTTTTTGTATCAGGGTTAATTACAATAAAGTTAGTGTTTTTAATTATCTCGAAAGTAAAAGAGTTAATTTAATATTTCTGTTATGTATCATAATAATTATTGTTGAAATTTTAGCCTCAGACAAAAATTCATCTATAGTTTACTTAGGACTGAGATTCGAAAATATCGGTTTACATTTCGCCGGTTCCGTCAGCGGGCAACGACGGTGATGTAAACTATATATAGTAGATACCGCGATACATCATCACCGGTACCATTAGATATACATCGTACCCTGACTCTTTGGGGGCTGCAGTAATCTGGTCTGCCCCGAGGCCAGCGATTCTCTAAAGGAAAAACAAACTGATCTGTGGAAAACCACGCGACAGTCCTCGGCCACTTACCCGGCAATATATATATATTTTGTCTGCGACCCAGGAAACCAAACACTATTGGGGCCTCGAGTGCCTGGTCGTGTGTATTTCGTCAGTCGAAGGCGCGACACAATCGCCACTCGCACTCAACATAATTTACGACAAACGCACAACTGTTTCTTTCTCTTAGTACGACATTGACAGTATGCATCGTTAGCCCGTCGATCGGATTTATGGCCATAGAAAACGAATTACGGTTTTTCCCCAATTCATGCGACTGTCCGCCGTGGGTCCTATCGGCAGACCAGACCACCCGCGGGCCACGTGATAATATTGGAAATGCGGTCTAATTATCATAATACAAAATATTTAATTTTATTGATTGAAACTACTGAAAATTTAAATATTCTAATATTAAAAGTCCAATTTTAAATTAGTTTTAAAATAAATTTATCCAGTTAAGTTAAATTAAAAAAAAAAAAATTCCAATAAAAAATGTAACAACTAACAATGCCAAAGTTAGGATTTTCTTGCAACATAAACTCATCAATTCAGTATTAATAATTATTATGATACATAACAGAAATATTAAATTAACTCTTTTACTTTCGAGATAATTAAAAACACTAACTTTATTTTAATTAACCCTGATACAAAAAGTACGAAAAAATCACTTTTACTTATACTAATATTACTTTCTTCTTCTACAACACACGCACACACATTTTAAAATCATTAAATTTATTCGTAAATAAATACTATAACTTATAATCATGTAATTCCTTTTTTCAAATATATTAAATTAAGAAATCAATAATATTTATAATTTGTGCAAATAATAAAATTTTCCTCATTCAGAATCCTTTCAATGTAAATGAAACACTTATTGTTAAACTAAAATTTTAATGAAAACATTGTCCCATACTTTTACAACGTTACGACTTATTCCATTTATAATGAAAGTGACGGGCAATTTGTACGGTTCGCATAAATTTATTCAACCCAGATAATTATTAAAATTTACCATCGAGATAACTGCAGCCCCTAAAAATTCTTAAAATAACGAACGACAGCAGTTCAACCGTTGGTGCTGGCGCACTGAATTTACCATTATTTAATTTAAATTTCTTATTCAAACTTTCATGTAATATTAAAAATTAATCTCTACTTTTCACTCGCATGAAAACTATTTAAATTTTTAGATGAATTCATAAATGGTATGTATGAAAAATATTTTGTAGCCAATTTTTTAGCCGCAATTAAAATAATATATATATATTCTCATTCCAACAAAGCAAATTAATTCATATAATTAACAGTTCAGTATAATTCAATCAAATAAACCTAAATAAAATAAATTATATTATTACAATCATAGTACTAATTAACTATAACCCAATTATTTATTTCTAAGAAAATTACCCCGTAACTGTATATTAGAAATCAAATTCAATTATTCAATTAGATAATTTCATATCTCACGAACCGAGAAATCAAAATAAAAATTATATTCAACTCTATTATAAATTAATCCCACATATCAGTCTAAGTTCTAATATATAATATTATATTTTTTAAATAATAGATACGTACAATAAATTTTGATTGAGCTTAGATTTGTGCTACATCATTACTGAACTCCAATGGCGCATTAATATTATTTGACTTCGTGATAGTCAGAGATAACCACAGCTTGCAACCAGGTTGAAATTTTGCGCAGCTAGGTTTTTGTTGACCGGTGGGCCGTATTGCTATGCAACAAATCGTTGCTACTTGTATTGTCATCGTTATCATTTGCAAGTGTTTAATTAAAATGGAAAGATTGAACGGCTTACTGCAGGTTATGATTCGAAATGGTTGCAACGGCACAGTGACTGGCTCACATTATTTAATTAATAATATCAATTTATTTAGATCGAACGGTATAGTACTCATTGAAAAACCTGTAAGGACAATTTTGACCATCTTGAGTCGGCTACGCTCTTTGCAGAAGATTGAAGAGAAAACGTTTGTTGCAAACAAATGCAGAATACGTATTGAAATAATATCTGCAGTGGGCCCTCACCGTGGGAGGGAATGAATTGTCGGACGCGGAAATTGTAACCTTCCCATCTGCGTGCCGTACGCGGCCGGGTCTCAAGGACCGGTCGTAAAAGCAACGAGTTCCAGATCCTCGGCCTTCTAATTTCTTTCTTTAGGGACACGCGAAGGCAATCAGCTTTCTTTACGACAATAATCCTAAAATTTCCTTTCGACCCCATCTGTTCGTCAAACAATACGAACATACGTCCATACAACCGGGAAAGCATTTGTACGTGACGAAGATCCCAAGAAAAAGGAAGGGATATCTCGATGTCAGTGCTTTCGATGATACAGAAATTTACGTGAAATATAAATAACGTATAAATGACACTAATCAGCTACTTCGACCCGTCGATTTTGTTTTACAACTTCATTCTAATGATTGAATATGGACTACAGCATGTCAATATCATAAAAATCCGAGAAATGAAAGTACAAAAGCGAGAAAGCGAAAAAATGTATTTCCAGCAGAAATGAGAACTTCTTACCATTTAAATTATATCGAAACATATTACCGAAATCATAGTAACGAAACAAAATGCTCACTTACCTCTCCTTCATAATTTTTCTTTTGCTGTATCTTGGTCTGGTCAAGGTCAGGTGTTTCGATGCACCCCCCTTCATACATCTGAACAATTGGGAAGAAACCACATCCTCCCAATTCATTGAATTCACAACCAGTGGCATCGTTTCGCTCCACTTTTGAAATTGTTAAATTTATATGTTTCTATTGTTTACAATGAAATGTAGTAGAATAATGCCGAATAGAGTAGAATATAAAAGTAGAATCAAAAAGAATAGAATTAAATAGAATAAAATAGAATGAAATAGAATGAAATAGAATGAAATAGAATGAAATAGAATGAAATAGAAAAAATCTAAAATTTTAAGAAATAGAAATCGCGCGCTTTGCACTCCTAGACCGTATCACTTGGAGAACAAATTACGACTGAACGCGACATAAAAACGCAGGTTATGCTTGCGATGCTACCATTGGACATTGCCATTGGCACACAACCAATGATATTATTTGAACAATTGGCAGACAACCAATGATATTATTTGAACCATTGGCAGACAACCAATGATATTATTTGAACAATTTGCAGACAACCAATGATATTATTTGAACCCTTGGCAGACAACCAATGATATTATTTGAACAATTGGCAGACAACCAATGATATTATTTGAACCCTTGGCAGACAACCAATGATATTATTTGAACAATTGGCAGACAACCAATGATATTATTTGAACCCTTGGCAGACAACCAATGATATTATTTGAACAATTGGCAGACAACCCATTCAAGACTTGAAGACGTAGGATTGCATGTAAGTACATACAATTTCTGTTACATGACCATGGTAACGAATCCTCTCGCATTCCTAAGTAATTGTAGCGTAACAAATGAATCATTCCAAGAATGTAAAAAATCTTATATAATAAACAGATATATAAACTATGTATATATAATATTATTTAAGAATACTAAATGTAAATTAGAAATGTGCTTAAACGTTTGTAGAAATTTGTTCTAGTAATTGTAGCAATTTATTTTAACACACATTTCTAATTTGCATTTAGTATTCTTAAATAATACTATATATACATAGTTTATATATCTGTTTACTATGTAAGATTTTTTACATTCTTGGAATGATTCATTTGCTTCGCTACAATTACTTAGGAATGCGAGAGGCTTCGTTACCATGGTTACGTAACAGAAATATTTGCGGCTGGTTGCTTGTTGCCGATTAAACGAGATATCTCGTGAGCCGTCCGCAATGTGTTAATAATATTATTTTTTTTTTAGAACCATGGATAACATTACAAATAAAATGGAAAATATTATACTGAACAACACGGTCACAGCAGCAGAGGCAGCCTCCGCAGCTACAACTAACGCCGCAGCGGAGGCAACCTCCGCAACAACTACGTGTAACGCAGCAGCGGAGGCAACCTCCGCAACAACTACGTGTAACGCAGCAGCGGAGACGAGCTCCGCTACAACAGCAACCGCGGCAGCGGAGAACGCCGCAGAATCGCTCGACTCAATTCTGGCGCGGCAGCGAGAAATCGCTGCCGCGTACGAGTCTGGGAGAGCTGTAAGTATATGCAATATATGTGTAAAAAACAGAATGTATAATTATAATATATATACTTCTATTTCTGCTGTTATGTTACAGTCGCAGTGGCGAAATATATTAGGCCCGCTGGCTCGGGGGACAGCTAGGCCTAACCTGGCGAACCTAGTGGCTGCTAATGTAAGTAAATGAAAAATACTTTTATATATAATTTAATATAGTAATATATGTATAATAACAAATAATAATAATAATATATACTTATACGTTGCAGAGAGAGCTGAAAAACTTAAAAAAAAACTGTTTATGGCCCCCAGAAGAGGGGCAAAAAAGGGGAAAAAAGAAGAGGAAGAGGAGGAAGAGGAGGAAGAGGAAGTAGGGGAGGAAGAGGAGGAAGAGGAGGGAGAGGAGGGAGCGCCAAATATATCGTTAATTTTTATTAAATGTAATGATTTTAAAATGTGTGTGCGTGTGTTGTAGAAGAATAAAGTAATATTAATATAAGTAAAAGTGATTTTTGTACTTTTTGTATCAGGGTTAATTAAAATAAAGTTAGTGTTTTTAATTATCTTTTAATTATCTTTTTAATTTGAATAATTCCGTGTACGAACAGAATTCAACGAATGATTTGCAAAGCTGATTTAATAATAAATAATCGCGTTAAGGGACGTAAAGCATTTGTTTATTAGAGATATATGAAAAATATTATCAGTAAGAAACTCACCCATTTAGTTGAGGATGTATTTGCTGGCTGAAATTCACGATGTCGAAGGGCACTGACCTTGTACAACGTACAGCTGATCTTTCACTGCACTGTCAGCAAACCAGCAACTCGAGACGATTGCGGATAAATTATGCAAATATTTTAGAAGTAGTTTAAAAATATTGATTAACAAATAAATGTATAAAAATAATAATATTTCACTAGTATACTTATTTATATGTTGAAAACAACAAACTTTGATAAATATTACACTCTGTAATTAGTTTTGGTGTGATATCTTGTAAAACAATATCCAAGATGCATCCTAGGTTTATCAGGACACGTATCACAGTAATATGACATTTCCCGCCTACCTCCAGGCTTGATACGGTCAGAACAAACCTTGCAGTCCCTTTTAGGCCCTTTTAGCATTACGTGAAGCTTCCCGTTTAGTCGGATTTCATCGGAATGCGACGTAGACGCTTGCTCTCGTTGCTGGCGATATGATCCTCTCAATTGGTCGACAATCGTTTTCAGAAATCGCAAATGGCTCAGTGGCTTTTCCCCATTTTTTATCGTCTCTAGTTTATATAAAATGTATGAATTGATCAGGCAAATTTCCATGCTCCCAAAAAATAGTTTACGCCACCATTTAAGCGATTTTCGCAGGAAACAATAGGTTGATGCATATTGGTCCGCCCGATCAACACACCACCTCGTGTAATTCTTTTGACCGTCGTCATTCCAGTGTCACCCCTCGTAGTCAAACAAGTGACAACCCTCTTATCTTTCCACCCTAAAACTAAGGTGTTGCCCCGTCGATACGCGACCGTGGATTTTGTCAAAAACTTCGGCTTTTTTATTTCTTTGGGCAATTCTTTTCTGTTTGCTAAGATTGTTCCAGTAATGTTACACTTCAGTTTGGCTAGTTCTTGAGCTAAGAAATAACTGGTGTAATAGCGGTCCGTGAACATATGGTGTCCCTGAGCACCTGGAATTTCATCCAACAACATTTGATACAAATGTAACGGAATTCTTGTTGACACTGGTAAATCGGGTCTGACCAAGAGCTCTGTTGTTAGCGATCCATAATATGGCAAAATACAGCAAATGTAGCCAGTCTTTGAGTCAGCTAGAGTATAAACTCTGATACCCCATTTTGTCGGTTTCTTCGGATTGTACGTGATGAACGAAATTCGACCATTGAATTTTATAGTTGACTCGTCCACACATATTTGTTCGCCCGGTGTAAAATAATCCAAATACTTCCCGTTGATATAATCCAAGAAGCAACTTACGCGTTGTAGGCGCGTTCGCGGATTGGTGTTGCGCGTTGCAATAGTTTGAAGATGGAGCATCCAGAATATTTGACTGAATCGGTCCCTTGTAAATGTCTCCGAATAGAACGGAATATAGCTGACGTTATTCCGCGACCAATATTCCTGTAAATTGGCTAACGGCATTGTCCCCATATTTATTATGACAGCAATAAATGCCCAGAATTCCTCGTTGGTGACATAACGCCAGCTTCGCCATACGGAATTCGCAGACAGTGTCTTCCCTTCCAATTTTGTTTTTGCGTAGACATTTGTTTCAGAAATAATTTTTTTCACGAGATCATGTGTGAAAAACAGTTAAAAAAAATCCTGTGGTTCTTTTATTTTCGAAAGTATTCGTGATGCTGTGGGATTTTCGCCAGGTATAAATTGTATGTTTGACGGCACTTCGTCGTAGTCTTCGCAAAGTACCCATGCTGAACTGCTTGCACCTTCCGCAGCTTCATTTTCAATTTCTCTTTCAGCATCACTTTCAACTTCACTGTCGCTCTCTATAATTCTAATTTTTCGCCCTCTCACACCTCTTACTGTATCACTATCTTCACTGGATTCGTTCGTTTCACGGCGTAATCCGTCGGAAATCAGCGTAATTTCTTCATCCAAAGCGGCAAAATCGAATTCGTCCGAACTTGAGCTGATTTGTTCTTCCTCCATATTTTTAGGGCTCAAACACTTTTTAGCTACTATTTTTACTGGCAAGACTGTTTCAAGCGAATGCAACGCTGAGACTAACTAAACTGAGCCAAGATTTGGCTACAATGCCAGCCAAGCCTAGTCCACGAAAGTATTTCCGAGAAAAATATCTTATCGCTCATCGTAAATAAGCAGATCGAGTTACAAACGACCATAGAGGCGTAGCAGCATCGCTCGAGTTGACACTTGCCGCAAGAGCGTCCCGCAATTTGAGACTTCAAATCAGCCGGGTGCCGCAGCAGCGCAGCCCGAGGTGACACTTCAAATCGGCCGGGCGCCGTATCGGCGCCGCTCGAGCGCAAAGGATTAATTTTAATTCATTCTTATGAATAAAACATAATTTTTATCATTCCTGTTATTTATTTTACTTCCGAATTGCTCCATCACCCTCACTTTTTTAAATAAACGAACTATATACATAAAAATCTTGACCTATACAATAATAAATGTCAAGAACCATAAATAGAAATAATACCAATCAATATTAAAATTCCTACATCACCAACCCGATTACTTAAAATTGTTAGAGTCCCAGAATGTTACGGCCAAGTGGCCAGGATTTATGGCAGGGGCCATGTGCTTGGGTACCCGGACGGTATGGGTCTGTCCCGGGCCGTTCCCGAGCACGTGCGGCACCGTCATAACGTCTCCTGGTCCTTGATTACGGTCCAGTCAATTAATGGCATTGTTCGGGCACGTAGGCCCATCAACGCGGGATGTCTAGCAGGAGTTATTTTGCCAGTCTCCCTCCTAACTCTCGGCCCACCGTTTTGGGGCAGTCTTACTGGATTTGGGATTGCAGTGATTGGACCGTAATTCCTTGCCGCCCACCCTAGGTTAAGAGAAGTAGGGAGGACCGAGGTGATATTAGGCATGACTCCGGTCCTCTAGAAAACAGACAAAACAGACTAGCGGAACAGACAAGCGGGACAGACAAGACAAGACAGACTAGCGGAACAGACAAGACGAACAGACTAACGGGACAGACAAGAGGGACAGACAAGAGTAGAGACAAGACAACCCAGTCAGGAGAAGAACCTCGTCAGCACCGACGGTTCACTACACACGAGGCCACAAGGGACTCGCTACACACGAGGCCACAAGGGACCCACCACACACGAGACCATAAGGGACTCACAAGACACAGAAAAACCATATTACTCGGACGGCACACCACGTGCAAACTTCTACAAAGCTCGACGCTCACAAGGAGCACCACGAGCACTAACACAGAATTTAATCCATTTTTATTTTGATAATAAATTAATAAACAAGATGAAATAAACACCAATCCACCCTAACTTCGTGACAACTGTTCGTATCAACCAAGATGGACGTGCCAATATTCCAGTGAACAGTTCGGGAGTTGGACATCTCGATTCAGAAAAGTCTAAGCTGATGGGCTTCGGTTGTAGAAATGACCATTTCTTTATTATTGTTGAGATATTTACAATATTCGACGAGCATTCTTGCTGGAACTGCCGCGCCGCTCACGACTGCCCCGCACGCCACCTTCCCCTGGTCAAGAAACCTAGCGCGCGGCAGAATATCTTCGTGACAACTGTTCGTATCAACCAAGATGGACGTGCCAATATTCCAGTGAGCAGTTTGGGAGTTGGATATTTCGATTCAGAAAAGTCTAAGCTTTTGGGCTTCGGTTGTAGAAATGACCATTTCTTTATTATTGTTGAGATATTTACAATATTCGACGAGCGTTCTTGCTGGAACTGCCGCGCCGCTCACGACTGCCCCGCACGCCACCTTCCCCTGGTCTAGTAATGGTCAAAATATTTGGAATGGAAGTATAAAACTATGTAATTTGTGTCGATCGGTATTATCGACTCTAAGTAACTATACCGGCAAGCTCGCTGTGGTGCAGCTTGTTGGTTGGAAGAGAACTGTGACGCTAGTAGTGAGAAATGTCGGAAGCTCGAGTTGGTGTTTCGGATACAATTCCTATCAACTACTCCTGTGTCTTAATTAACTAAGAAATCAACTGAAAGTACACTCCATTGCCTTTGCACGTGCCTTATCTACTGGGCTTCGGTTGTGAATTTTCGATTCGAGCTCTATATCTCTCGATATTTACGAAAAACTGTTAGCGGCGGCCATCTTATGACGTCATGCTCGTGAGATTGACACCACTCTGGCCCAATATTGCAAATATCTCCGCAATAACTGCAAAACGGATATTTCTACATCCGAAGCCCAGTCGTTTAGTCTTTCCGGAATCTAAATTTTCCACTTGTGAACTGCATACTTCGATATTAAAGCGTCAGTTTTGGTCGATAGAAACCTCTAAAACTAATATACGTATATGGTTTTCTTCTATGTGTGGGTCGTCATAGTGTGCGGCAACCCGGGCCCTTAAGTCCCTCTCGGACAATGCCGTGGCACGGGGCGGGGTGTGCTTGGCGGTGTCCATTGACATCGTCAATGCCTTCAACACCCTGCCCTGGTCCGCCATTAGGGAGGCCCTGGTCGAGCATCAGGTGCCTCCCTATCTGAGGCGGGTGATCGGGGCCTACCTGCGGGACGGGTGGGTAGAATACCTGGGCCGGTACGGGATGATTCGGAGGGAGGTGGACTGCGGGGTCCCACAGGGGTCCGTGCTAGGACCACTGCTGTGGGACATGGGGTATAACGCGGTCCTGGAGAAGGCCTCCCTGCCCGACGGTGCCACCCTTGTCTGCTATGCAGACGACACGTTGGTGGTCACCGTCGGGGACACCTTCGAGAGGACCATCCGACGAGCGGAGGTTGCGGTGGCGGCCGTCGTCGCGAGGATCCACGATCTGGGGCTGAAGATGGCCCCGGAGAAGGCCGAGGCCGTCTGGTTTGGACGGCCTCTGTCGCGGCCACCGGCCGGATCGTGGATCCGGGTTGGAGAAGCCTGCGTCGAGCTGAAGTCTGAGATCAAGTATCTCGGACTGATCCTCGACAGCCACTGGAGGTTCGGAGCGCATTTCGGCCGCCCCGTCCCCCGAGTTGAGAGGGCGGCGGCTGAGCTAGGCCGCCTGTTGCCCAATCTCGGGGGGGGGGCGATATGGTGCGCCGCCTATACCTGGGCGTGGTGCGGTCCATGACCTTGTACGGCGCCCCGATTTGGGCGCCGTCTGTGAGGGCAAAGGGTTTCAGAGGCAGATGGCCCTTCGCCTCATAAGAGGCTACCGCACCACGTCTACCGTGGCGGCGCTTGCTGTGGCGGGAGAAATTCCCTTCGAGCTGCAGGCGGCGATGCGTGCCTATATTTATAGGCGCATATGCATCGCTGGCCGGGCTCGGAGGGACCCGCCGGAGCAGGAGGCGGTCCAGTGCTTCGAGCTCCAGGCCCGGGGACTTGCGCTCGCCAGATGGCATGCGGAGCTTTGTTCCCATGCCGGCGAGCGCGTCCCTGGAGCTCTCCTGCGGCACTTCACCTCGTGGCGGGAGAGGCGGTTTGGCAGGCTCTCCTACCGTGCGACGCAGGTGTTCACCGGGCATGGTTGCTTCGGTGTCTACCTGTGTCGCATCGGTCGGGAAGCGACGACGGTGTGCCACCACTGTGGCGCGGAGGAGGACTCGGCGCAGCATACACTGGGGGTGTGCCCCGCCTTTTCAGTGCTGCGCCGAGTCCTAAGAAGGGAAGTTGGTCGCGACCTCGCTCTCTCCAGCTTAGTTGGGGCCATGCTGGAGAGCCCGAGAAAATGGGCGGCAGCCATCGCCTTCTGCGAACAGGTAATGTTGCAGAAGGAGGCTGCCGAGCGGGGTCGCCGTGAGCGGGGCGTGCGGCGTGTGCTCCCACGCCTAGAGCCCCCCCCCCCGAGCAGCTGAGAATAGGCGGGCGGCGAGTGTACCAGATTATGCTGGTTTAATTGCCCGCCGCCCGCCAACCGAAGATGTCCTCCCTATTCCGGGAGTGGGGCGACGAACATCGTCGCCTCCGACGGCCGCCGTACCCAGGGCGGGGGCCCTGGGCACCCTCATTGAAAAGCGGCCGTCGTGACGATGCGGTGCGGGGAGCGGTCCCCCGCACCGCCGAACCAAGATTATTCATGGGGGAGGATAAATCTCCCCCCGGGACGCGGCCGGCCACCGCCATTCCATCCTGGTGGCCGGCCAGGCGAGGGGGAGCCGCGGTTGTGTTCGTTAAGAGTTCCCGTGGCTCCCCCAGTAATCGCCAGCGCCCTAGGCCGCCGTGGGGGTTTTAGCGGGTCAAACCTCGCACTACCCCCGTCCCGCCCCCCCCGCGCGGGGCGGGAGTTTCTGGCCAGCAGATTTCCCCCACGATAAAAAAAAAAGAAAAGCAAGTGACGGCTGGAAAATCGTCACCAAAAAATCAAAGAGAGCGAGGGGGCGATCTCCAGGCGCAAGGGATTGCCTCTCGATCTCATTCGAGGCGAACCCTTTGGGAAGGTATCCGAGATGCGGACCTTCTCCATTCGATCCGTGTCGATCTCCGTCCAGATCGAACATCCTATCCGAGGTTGAGGCAATCAACGAGCTGGTCCTGGAGCTGGTCCAAAGGAACAGCTTCGACAAAGGTCAGCTCGCCGCGGTCAGGGCGGACCAAAAAGCGCGTCCAAGGGAACTCAAAATCTCTGCGATATGACTCAAAAAGATGTGTCATCGGGGATCAGAGTCAGCCACATGGCTGGCAAGACCCCGGAGACAGCTAACTGGGTTGTGGCCGTCAATCTGCAGATCCGTCTGCGACTGAAACAGAGAGATGGCCGGATGTACCTCGGATGGAGTTCCTGCCGCGTGCAAGACTACGTCTCGATACTACGGTGCTATCGGTACCAGCGCTTCGGGCAAGCAAGCGCTGCAAGTTCAAAGAGGATGTATGCGGTCACTGCACCGAAAAGGGGCATATCTTCGCGCTTGTAGCAAGAAGATCAAACCTCTGGTTTGCTCTAAGGACAGAGGGCGAGACTACAAGCACAAGTCCCGGGACCTGGCTTGCGCCTCCTATCAGGAAGCGCTAGCTCTGGAGATATCCCGAACAAAATACGAATAATTAGTACAAACCACCGACTACGTTCACGAGTCATTCGAATCATGCAGCATAATATGCAGCGGGCTCGAAACATGGCCGACGAGGTTCGGACTGAAATCCATAAGAGAGGGACGGATGTGTTGCTCGCACAAGAGCCATATAGCTGGCGGGATACAGTGCCCGGGCTAGGCTTGAGAACGAGGCTGATCACGGCAGGTAATCCGGCGATGGCTGCAATAGCGATCAGAAGCCCGCATCTAACCGTGGTTAAGGTGTCTAACTTTTGCGACACGCATATATCCTGTGCTAGCATTTCAGGCTCGTTTGGGAGTTTCTTTCTGATCAGCCAGTATTTCCAATGCTCTGAAGAAGTTGAATCCGGTCTGGCACGATTGGAGAGAGCTCTTAATGCACTGAGGCACAGCCGAGTCATTATCTCCGCCGACGTCAACACAAAATCAACCCTGTGGGGTAGCGCGAAGACGGACGCGAGAGGCCGTAAGCTCGAAGAGTTTATCGTGAGCCATGGCTTGGTTGTCTTGAACGAGACTGGAAACGCTCAGCCGTTTTCCAGCCCTAGTGGACAGTCTTACATCGACGTCACACTAGCTACACTTGATGTATGCGACAAGGTGCGAGGTTGGAAAGTCCGCAAGGATCTGAAGACTAGTGATCACCAAGTGATAGTTTTCTTTGAAGATAGGCATTGACGAAACCGAGATACCGGCTCGAAAGCGCAAACAAGTCCGATAAGGCACTGCTGTAATGCAAGAGGAATCTATCCCCAGTTCCACTGAATAGAGGGGAAGTCGAACATCTTGCACAGAAGATCAAAAGACGACCAACCAAGCGTGTAATTCCTCAATGCCAACCAAGCGATGGCACTCAAAATCCGTCCCATGTTGGACTGCAGACTTGACAAGACAGAAGAGGCGAGTCCGCAAACTTAGACGAGCCTCCCAGAATCTGGCATGTTCGGATAAGCAGAAGGTGGCCACGAGGACCGAGTATCTTAAACAGAGGAAGACCTACAAAGCCGCTATTAGAGCTACTAGAACCTTGCGTCGTTATGTATAAGATCACAAGGCAGAAGATGACCGTTGGCGCAGTCGTCTCTAACATTCGTACTGCCCTGGGTTTCACGACAGACTGGGACTCCACCGCTAATTCCAGACGACTCGACCGAGAACGACTCTCTGAATCATGTGCGCGTCAGGAGGGAAGCTGCTTCCGCGCCGGTAAGAGAGAACGCAAGTCCTTTCACTCACTCGATGCTTAGCGCGGCGGTCAACCCGACTGAAGAGCGGAAAGTATCTGGACCTTCACCGAATTGAGCCGGAGGTTTCAAAACGCTCGAGTCGAATGATCCGCCATGAACTCCTCCGACTCTACAACGGATGCCTGGAACACGGAATCTTTCCTGCTAGATGGAAATTTAGGTCCATTATTACGATAATGAAAGGGACTGACAGACCTAGGACGGAGTCCTACAGGCCAATCTGCTTACTCTCGGTAGTAGGTAAAGTCTTGGAGAAGCTGATCGTGATGCGATTAACTAACTTGTTCTGGCACCCAGACTACGCCTCTGATCAGCAATACTGATTCAGGCCGCAGCGATCCATGACTGATGCCGTGGTAAAGCTGAGGGAGCTTGTGTCCAGTCGTGAAGAAAAGTATGTCATGGGTCTGCTCTTCGACATCGCTGAAGCCTTTGGCAATGCCTGATGGCCGAGCATACTCAACGCAATGAAGAAGAAAGTCAACAAATGTTGTCCACAGGGATCGATTCTCGGTGCGAGCTATGGGAACTGAATCTTCGATAAGGTTTTGCATCTCCTATCGAACACCGGACCTTCTTGCGGGCTCGTAGCCTATGCAGACTATCTGCTCGTCCTGGTCTACGCGAATAACAGTGCAGATCTAGAAAGCATTCTCCAATTGGTGGCGGACATCATTTCTCGCTGGTGCGACCAGCAAAAATTGTCGATGTCTGCAGCCTAAACCAAGGTGGTGTTCTTGAAAGGCTAGTTCAATAGAGAAACGCCGCCTTTTGTAAAAGTAGGTGATCGGAGTATCGCCATGAAAGATTCCGTTAGGTATCATAATGTGTACTTCGATTACGGACTGGAAACTCATTCCCATGTTGAGTACTTGAGTGCTAAGTCTGTGCGAACGCTGAATACGCTAGCAAAGATTGCCAAATCGAACTGGGGATTGAGGCATCGGGCCATACGTACTATATATATGTACCGCATACTGTCCCTTCCAATCGTAACGTATGCTGCTGCGGGCTAGGCAGACCATCTTACCTCTGGGACGAGTATGTTGCTCACTCCTTCATGCCCTGGTCAAGTTTTACAACCTATTAGTGCAGTTCGGATCCTACACAACACAATTGGGGGGGAGGGGGATAGGACCACTCTCATACCAAAACCGGGTAAAGATTCTAAAGATGTGCAAAACCGGCGGCTTATTGCTATAGGATCGCTACTGGGTAGGATATTTTCTCGCCCACTAGAAAAAATATTACGAACCAAAATTACGAACAGCACTAGGACAAAAGAGATTCACAAAAAAGGATGGTTGTAAGCTTAACATTTCCATATTGGCCAGGGTCATGAGAGTGACGAAAGAGAAAAGTGGTGACGTGGTGACTATCGTCAATACAGCCAAAGCCTTTGATACCGTCCCCCATTCAGCTAAGGAGGATAGGCTGGTGCTTAAGGGCATTCCGGCAATCATCAGAAAGTATATTAGGGACATGTACGATGACTGGTCCTGAACAGAGGGGTCAAGCAGACCTTTAGCATCATAGCCGACTCACATAATGAAGACCACAGACGAGACAACGGAGGGCGTTATGATGGGTGACGAAAATGTTTCTATCTCGGCCTTCGCTGACAATCCGGTGCAGGTGGCCGAAGAAATGGAGGTAGCAAGAAAAAAAAACAGATAAACTCCATAGCTACCAATGCACCATCTTTCAAAGCGTCCGTAAAAAAACCCCGGGCTCAGATTTTTTTTTTTTTCAGATAAACTCCTTGGCAGGGGCTGCAGCGCGCAAATCAGTTGGAGGTATCAAGTGCGGCCACTAACGTTAAGAGAATGGGACTTAAGTCCCATCAGAAAGGTAAATTAATTCCCACGGAAGACGGCGACTCCTTCTGATTAGCACAGGTTTAGCACGGCAGGGGAGCTGGGAATACTCGGAACCACTCAGCGCCGTGCTCTCATTGCGGTGACTGGTGCATACCGCCGGTCATCGTGGGATTGCATGTGCGTGGTGGCCGGTACCCCCCTATCGGACTTGAGCTACAACAGGCCAAAGCCCTTTACCAAGTTAGGAGAAATATGGACGCCAGGATCGGTAACATCGTGGTCCCAGCGGGAACCAACGATGCGAAAATTAGGATCGTGGCTGAGGTGAAAAGGGTGTGGCAATCCATGTGGGACCCCTCCCACAAAGGCCGCACAACTTTCACCTTCTTCAGCAGTATCGAGAGAAGGATGGCGGCCGGGTGGATGATAACGAGCCACTACACCACACAAGTCCTCACTGGACATGGGAATTTCCGTTCGCGCCTCTTCGAGTACGGGGTTGCCGACTGAGGCGTGTGGGTGTGGTCACGGGTCGGACACGATAGACCACTTCCTTCTCCACTGCAAGGGCTTCGACCCGCAGAGAGAGGCTCTGCGGGACATCACCCATAGCGGAAGCTGGAAATGGCCTGAGGCGGTACAACACTTCGTGTCGTCGGAAAAGGTCTTCCAGGTATTCGCATCCTTCTGCCGGGAAACCCTTTGGTTAAAGGGCTTCCGGTAGGAAAAATCCCGATTCCAACACCCATCCCGATTTCCTGGGTCTTCGTTTAGTGGACGCGAGGCGTCGCGTCACGAGTTCGCCTCCCCGTGGTTCCCCGTGGGCGCCAGCAGATGGACGGAAACTGAAATTCGCTGGCGACTAAAGAACTCGTTCATTGTAAACGTCTCAACGGCACGTGCGGATTTTTCCTCGGCCCTTTCCCTTGAACGTGAGGCCGCTGGAAGTAGATGGAAACTTAGTTGTGTATGCCCGAACGGGCGAGGAAACATATCCGCGTCACCTTCGTGGTGGCCGGATTCACACTAAACTGTCCCTATCTACATGAAGATGCAATTGTCGAGCTGCGCCGCATGGTTGATGCTCTGGAGCATCGGCATGTGATAGCGCTGCTATTCGACATTTCCGGAGCCTCCGACAACGTCTGGTGGCCCTTAGTTCTGAAGAGTCTTAGGGACCGAGACTGCCCGCGCAACGTCTTCGAAGTGGTCTCCAACTACTTCGAGGACCGCAAAGTCAGTCTCACCGTCGGAACGGAAAGAGTCTCCAAGCGCGCGACAAGGGGGTACCCACAAGGCTCCGTCCTCGGCCCGGCGTGCTGGAACCTGATGTTCGACGATCTCTTGAGGTCTCTCGAGGCCTCAGTCGAGAATAGATTCGTCGCATACGCGGACGACCTTATCGTCCTCGTGGGCGGAAACTGTCGTAGAGACCTAGAGATCGAAGGTCAACGAGTTGTTGATCTGATCCTAGGTTGGTGCAGATCAGCAAAGCTAGAGATCTCCGAAAAGAAATCCGAGGCGATTGTCCTGCGCAGCGGATAAATCGAGAGAGATAGGATACGCCGACGGGGAGGATCGCGCCCAGACCGGAAACGCACGGCAGTCCGCGCTTCCAAGTTAGATTTAGTTAAAAGGCCACCAACCATTCGGATCGGAAATAAGCCCTTGAAATTTAAACCCTTCGTCAAGTACCTCGGCGTCCACTTTGATAGGGGCATGGGTGTTCGAACCCACTGCAACTATATAAGTGACAAGGTCGGCTCGCTCTTCGCGAAACTGGGTAGAATGGCAAGGCGTGAATGGGGGCTCCGCTTCGGGGCGCTCTCCGCCGTGTACCGTGGGGTTTTCATCCCGGTGGCAACGTATGCTGCCGCCGGGTGGGCCGACCGGTGCACGGAGGGGGAGCTCAGGGTGCTGAGAGCTGCACAGCGCCGCGCTCTCATCGCGGCGGTATGCGCCGGTCATCGTGGGACAGCGTGTGCGTGGTGGCCGGTGCTACACCCATTGACGTTAAGCTCAGGCAAACCAAAGCCTGTACGAGCCCGTCGTTCCGGCGGAGGCCGACGATGCTAAACGTAGGTTAGCGGTCGAGGCGTACAAAGTGTGGCAATCCATGTGGAATTCTTCCCACAAGGGCCGCACCACCTACGCCTTCTTCAAAAACATAGAGGAGAGAGTGGCGGCCAAGTGGACGAAACCGAAACACTACACCACACAAGTCCTCACCGGCCACGGAAACTTCCGGTCGCGCCTACGCGCGTACGGAGTTTCCGACGGTGAGGAATGCGCGTGTGGTCACGGATCGGACACGGTCGATCACTTCCTCCTCGACTGTCCTAATTTCGAACCGCAGAGAGAAGCCCTCCGCGAGGTAGTCCCAGCCGGAGACTGGAAATGGCCGGAAGCGGCACAACACTTCGTGTCGTCTCCAGAGGCATTCCAGGTCTTCTCCGACTTCTGTAGGGAAGCTCTTTGGCTAAAGGGCTTCATGTAGGTAACCCCAGACACCTGTACTCCCCAGGACCCGGAAGGGGACGACTCACGTCCCCACCAACAACCCCAAACCCCTACCCATCCCTCCCAACTCCCATCCTTCCTCCTAGGTCTTCGCTTAGTGAACGCGAGGCGTCGCGTCACGAGTTCGCCTCCCCGTGGTTCTCCGTGGGCGCTAGCGAAAGGAGGGTAAAACCAGAATTTCGCTAGCGGCTAAAGAACTCGTCCATTGCAAACGGCTCAATGGCACGTGCGGATTTTTCCTTGGCCCCTCTCCTTGACAGTGGTTGGACTGGGGGTAGATGGCAGTTTAGCTGTGTATGCCCGTAAGGGCGAGGAAACATATCCGCGTCACCTTCGCGGTGACCGGATTCACACTAGATGTCCCTATCTACTATGTTAGGGGCCTCGACGGGTGAGCTGCGGTATTCAGCTCGGGAACCGACCTGCTGAGCCGGTAGAGCATAGAAAGGGCTCGGCACCACCAGTTGTCTGCTGACGAGAGTCCGCGTCCTCGTAGTAACTGGTAGCTCCTGCATGGCTTGGCATGTGGGAGCGCGCTTATTCAGCGTATCTCAATTCCGCGCCCATGGGGGCCGTGTGGATAAGCCTTTGGGCAGGTGCTGCACGTTAAATCACTCGAGACTTCTGTCCCTATCTACTGGTCTCCAAAGTCCAACCCCGCCTCCACGCGGCGGAGACCGGGCAACGCAAGTCTGTATTTGCGGCAAAAAAGGGCTATGGCACCCGCCCTGCCTAGTCCCATCCTTCCCTATCATAGATTCCTCCCCATCACGGTTTTGTGGAGCTGAACGGCCGCGGTGCTTGCGTGAGGTGCTTGACCCCCGCTACCGTAGCTGGCGAAGCTCTGCCACGCCAACCGCAACTTGCTTATCCACCCTAGACGGACACCAACCATGGGCAGCCGCCTGGAACACTACCAACGAGCAAAGAATAGCTGTCACTCGCCAACCTAGCACGCTGCATAATCAGCGCTGTCGTGTGGAAAAGGGGGTGATTACATGTGGCAGAGTGCCGTCGCTGCGGAGGGCAGTGGCGGGCACCCGCCGCCGCGGTCGAGCGGCGAAGCAAAACCCTCCTAATAACCTTTACACACAGTCGGAGTAGGTAGCACGGCCTACCCAACTCAAAATAAACTTGAACACTCCTTACACGGACACGGAGTTAAGACTGGGTCTTCCGTACCCAGCCTAATGAATGATGAGCGAAGGCGGCGATTTACCCACGTTCGGACCCCTCGCAGGTGTTCCGTCGGGGGGTACGTAATCATCATTGTGTATGCTAACATTGGCGAGGAAACATATCTGCGCCACCTTCGCGGTGGCCAGATTCACAATAAATGTCCCTATCTACTGGGACTCTGCCGCCAGGTGTCGCATGGAGAGGACGCGCCGTCACGCCGTGCTCCGTGTAACATTCGTAAAAAGTGTTAAAATCAAGTGGAACAATTACAAACTGTGTGTGAAAGTAAAGTACCAACGGTGAGGATCATTCTGAGACAAGAACTGTGTAAATCGGCCGAAGATTGACGAAAAAACTGCGAGTGAAAGTGTGGTGTACCGCGGCCACGTGCTTAGGCACGCCGACCTTTCCGGCCGGATTTCTCCGGAAATACGTATCGCAGGTCCAAGCAGCGAACACAGAAGTGATTTACTCGACAAGACCTTTAATTTGACGTATCGTGTGTGACAATAGCTTAAGAATTGTGAAAGTTTAAAATTTGTGCAATACATCGAAAAACCACGTGCGTCCACCTCGAGCTTCGAGAGGCCACCGTCGGCGTGGGGTCGCGCTGCCGTCGCGGCTTCCCATTGGCTCCCGGCGGGCCTGCGGCCATCACCGACTTCGCCATCTAGTGAAGACTCGCCACTGCAGCGAACTTGTGGAAATTTTTGAGGGTTGGCAGCGACGGATATCACTGTACACCAGCGCCACTTCGAGTTTCCACTCTAGCGGCCGCCATAGTGGACAAATTTTCGCGCGCCAACTTCGAAGTGACAGAAAGACTTTGCGGGGAATGTCTTCGATAAATTCTTTCTCTTTCACAGCTGGATCTAAAATCCAGAAATTGACTTACCGCGTCTAAACCACTAGATTGGCATAATCGGTAAAATTGTTTCCTATCATGCTATATACTTGATTGTTGTTCATTTCATTGGCATTCTTCTTTTTGTACAGGTCCGAGTTGTAGTAAAGGCCGCAACAGTGGAGAAAATAGGTAGTATTTTTGCAATATCTAGAACATTGGAATGCTCTAGAAGAATTAATGAACTAAAATTTAAGACTTTCGATAATATCGTGAGTAGACTCGTTAATGACAGAAGAAACAATCCAAGTGTTAACATTGACATTGAACAATGTATCAAGTTACAGTGTTAACCATGGGTGTTTGGAAACCATTATCGGCTGGCGTTATATTTTGCCAGCAAGAAGATCTTTGTTGGCCATTTGTCGAGAACAAAAAGTTGAAAGAATTATTCGATGAAATATTTAATGGTGAAAATTTCAATAAAGCATTCGAACCCATTACAAATGATATGAAAGAATTAATTAGGACCTCGAAATTACTTCGGGAGGAACAAAATTCCTGTCGCATAATTGTTAACACTGTAACTTGATACATTGTACTGTATCAATGTTAACACTTCGATTGTTTCTCGATACGACCGTTCTTCTTAACAATCTCACTAATCTGCATACCAATGAACCCAGTATGCCGCAACTAGAATCTTCGCCTCAAGAGCAGTCGTGCTCTACAAAATTTAACTCAACCTCTAGTCTACAAATCTCCTAATTCTCAGATATCCCTAAACTCTGAGATAGTAAAACTCAAACCAATTGTTACGTCCTCCGACGTATTAAATTAGTCGCATAAGAACATATATATATATATATATATATATATATATATACATATATACCCGAATAGCAATAAGTAGTAATAGTAAGACCATATTATACGAAACACGTATAGAATAAGTTAGCGATATCGAGTATAGCATATAACCACGTTAACATAAGTTAGTATAGTCGTACCTCTCGAATCTACTGTATAGAACGAATTATTCTAAGTCCGAAATTCCGCCCGAGCGCGTCAAAGACACGCTCCTAGTTCTGACGTCACCCGCTCAACGCGGCCGCCCCACTCCGGCGACCGCCCCACCACAACGACTCCCCACCAAGACCTACCGGCAAGATGGCCGCCGAGGACCGGAGGAGCTCAGAGCGGCCGCACAACCGATCAGACTCGTTCCAGGCTCCAGCGAGGGAAGTCATCTCCTCCTGCAAGCCATTCCCCTAATTCAACTGAAGTTTCTTTTCTATTTCAAAGTCTCATTCAAACTCAAATCACCGCGTTAGTAACTAAGTCCTTGTATCGTTAATATCTTAGAATATATTTTAGTTATTACTACTTCTACAATCATTAATTACCTAGACTCTCTCCCTACTCGGCAATACATTCGTACATTCGTACATATTCACTTAGAAACTGTTCCGCCTTCGTGTGTACCGATCTCACCCCGAATGATCTGCACGAATGCGTAATACAATTAACAACATTATTCCCAAAGCGCTTGTACCGATCTCACCCCGAATGATCTGGGCGCAGCAGGGATAAGACCGTCCTTCTTACATTCTTGCTTAAAAATAACGAATGCCGAAACGCGCCGGTCGTCGCCATCAACTAAGAAAGTTGGCGAAAGCTTTCGTTTACGGGCCGTATCGTTCGAAGCACCAGTACTCCGAACGCGTCATCGAGGTAATCTCGCACACCTTCGTCGCCGATCCAGCCACCGGAGTCTGCACCGAACATCGATCTACGGCCGTCCTGAGAGAGCGAACAGCACCCCGAAATTCCTGAGGTCCATTGCGAGCCGGCGTGCGATCGACCGACAAATTAGGTTCTCCGATAAAGGTTAGAGTTTGAATTGTACACCCGTCGCAGCGCGTTATTCGTGAAGCCCTGTGGATACGCGAAAGAACCGCGTCGCGTGCCCCAAAAGTTGTGATCTAAGTCTTAGCCGCGGTAATCGCGCGATATATTATATATTTTACGCGTCGAGACTCGCGGGACGTAACACAATCCAGACTTTTACTAAAAAAATCTCCTGCTAACACGAAACTCAAAAATTCTAAAAAAAAACACATATTATAGCTGAATCCAGTACTAAATTCAAACCAGGACGTAATAATACCGATCAAGATTCAAATGATTTCAACATTAACTTCCCCGTTCTTCCTAACATTCCTGTTCATAACCGTTTCGCGTTTTTCACTGCGCTCGACAATCCAAACGACTCCAGTAACGCTAGTTCTTTCAACAACAAGCCCGTAGTCAATACATCTGCTGTTGCCAAGCCACACGCCTCGACAACACATTGCAAAACTTCAAACGATTCTAGACAAAAAATTGTTGCAAATCCGGAGGCTCCAACACAAAAACCACCTCCCATTTATATTTACAACTTCTCAAATATTCAGCTGATAAATTCGAAAAAGAATTAACTGCCTATTATGGCAACAGTTTTTCACTAAAATATAACAGAAAGAATGTCCACATTTAACTTTCAACCATCAAAGATTTCAAAAAACTAAAATTAGGTCTTCAAGCTAAAAATATCACCTTCTACATATTCACAGTCGAGAACGAAAGAGCAATGGCAATGGTCTTCAAAAGTCTTCCAAACTACACTCCCGAGGAAATAATCCAACAAATTATTTTGCAAGGAATAAATCCCACAGCCTGCTTTCTCATTGAAGACTCAACCGCCTACAGAGTCAACTTCTCAATGGGCACCTCAAACCAGGATATTTACAAAATTAAATTCCTATTCAGGGCCAGGGACAAGTACATGTCCAGGATCAAGCACACTCAGTTACTACAGATGCCAAGCTTCTGGCCATTATTCTTCTAATTGCAATCGGCCCCCGGCACGTGTTAAATGCGCAAGGCCTCACCTCTCCAAAGATTGTTCGAAATCGTATGAAGCCATCCCTAAATGGATCAACTTGATGGAAATTATCAAGGAAGAAAGTGGATGTCGTTCCCAGTATGGCATACATTGGGGACCCACGCCTGCATCATGCTCCTCTGGTCGAACCCTTTAGTCAGACGTGTCTATCTGCCACCGGACAACCCCCTCATCCTTCTCATCGACGACTACATGGACCTAGAGACAATGAACGATGGATATTCGAGATACAACCCGTTATTAGGAAAAAGGTAAGCATCTTCTGTCTCGTCAGACATCTCGCCGATATTCGATCCAGTATGAAAAAGGACAAGGATAGAAGAAACGTCCTTGCTTCAAAGAAGATAATCTACGCATCCCAACTTCCGAAGCTCAAGAAGTACCGTCACAACCTGAAATCCCTGTCGAACAATTATCGACGAACGATATAATAAATTCTAGTCCTAAAAATTATGATGAAATGTTAAATAGAAAACGACGACAAAATTCAAATTTGCAAATTAAAGAAGTTTATGAACCATTAGATTTAATTTATCTTATGAAAGAATCTAAAATAGGAAAATTTTGTAACCAATATAGTGGTCCACACAAAGTTGTAGAAATCTTGCCGAATAGAAATACTAATTGAAGGTAATCTACATATAGTACACACTAACAAATTGAAAATTGCACATGTAAGATCTAAATTTAATTAACAAATAACGGTACAATTAAAAATAATGCCACATATGTATTACGTATCAACGAATATTCATTAGACTTTAACACTTTAACGACCGCTCACACAACATGTGTGTGATGCTGCCGTCGAAGGTTGTTGGCCAGTTCCACACTCTTTGTGTGATAATTTATGAATATAAACAAGTGTGGATATTGCTATTGGCTTCATATTTCATTGTCACGTCTTTGATTATAGGTAATTATTGCCTATTTTTAATTTTTGATTAAACTACGGTTGTGTACCATGTAAATTGTGAAGCAAATATCGGCGGTCGACGTTGGTGTAGTACGCTAAGCTGCCGTATAAGCGCTAGTGTAGCGCGCGTTTTCTAGTTCAAAATGTTGAAACAGCGCTAGGTTCACTTGTGTTTCGTTGAAGCAAGAACAAGTAACAATACGACAACAATAAATACAATACGACAATATTAGCAAGTTTTATTTTGGCAAGTTTGGTGCAGATATTTCGACGATCATTCTACGAAGGAAAAGGTATGCTTATATAAGACGAATGTGCGGATAATTTATTTGATATTCTAATTGAATTTCTGGATTTTGGAGAAATAGAAAAGTTTGCAACTTTGCATCTTTTAGAGAAACAAATTGAAACGGAACTTTCGAAATTTTCAACTCTTGGAAACCTCGCGAAACCCCTCGAAACCTGGTTTAGAATGGAAGACGAAGTGTTTGAGGAAGAATGCGCAGATAATTTTTCTGACGGTCCCAGTGATGCCGAAGACAAAGAAGGCAGCGATAGTAATGGTGAAGAAAATATTGAAAGAGGGGAAGTGGAAGATTCTTTCCCACAGCTAAGAGGAAATAACAGTGTACGGATATCAAGCAGCCGACGGATATCAAACAGTGACGATGGAGAAAGCGATGAGGATCCTTTCCCGCCACCAAGAAAAAAGCGCCGTGTACTTCGTATACGTAGTAGCAGTGAGGAAGAAGAAGAAGAAGAAGAAAAGGAGAATCCTTTCCCACCCCCAAGAAGAAATCTCTGTCGACATCGCACGTCAAACAGCAGTGACGAAGACGAAAACGAGAAGGTTACAATTGGCTGGTCTGACATTGATAGACCACGTGATAATGAAGCTTTCGAAGGTGCCACGGGACCACGTGTCAGCGTCAGCCACTGTGATTCGGTTGAAGAGGTCGTAAATTGTTTCGTCGGAGATGATCTTCTAGAGTTCATCGCGGTAGAAACGAATAAATATCATGCTCAGAATTACAGGAAATTTAAAAGAGGGAAAAAATGCGGAACGTGGCGTGATGTTACGATATTATCTCAACTAAAAAATTTTTTTGGATTAGTAATAATTATGGGGCTAGTCAAAAAAGCAAGAATTAGCGACTATTGGTCCACTATCTCCATTATTGAAACACCAATTTTTTCAAAAACCATGGCCGTAATAGATTTCGAGAAATCCTGACATATTTACATTTTTCCGATAACGAAAAAATGCCTCCAAACGCTGACAGGCTATACAAAGTGCAATATCTTCTCGATTACCTTTGCAAAAAATTTGAAGAGAACTTTTATCCAGGACAGAATATATCCGTCGATGAGGGCATGATACCGTGGCGCGGACGACTCAATTTCAAAGTATACAATCCAAGCAAAATGACTAAATACGGTTTACTTGTTAGAATGGCGTGTGATGCTGTTACCGGTTACATATCGAGCTTCAAATTATATTCCGGTACGGGACAAGAAATAGAGAAAACTGTAATGGATTTGTTGAAAAACTACTTCAATAAGTGGCATCACGTATATATGGACTTAATTTTATATAAAATTAGGTTATGCGGAACAATTAGGATACATCGGGGTTTACCAGAATTCTTGAAAAAAGTTAAATTGAAAGTGATGGAAAGCATATTTGCTCGCCAGAGTAATATATTGCTGCAGTTATATAAAACTAATAAAAAAAGGGACATTAGAATGATATCAACTATTCATAATGCAGATATTTGTGATACCGGGAAAAAGGATAAAAATGGTGATGCAATCTTGAAGCCAAAATGCATTATTGACTACAACCAGTATATGAAAGGGGTCGACCGCGCGGACCAATACCTGAGTTATTATCCCATTTATAGAAAAACAAAAAGGTGGGCCGAGAAAGTTTCGTTGTATTTCATAAATTGTGCAACATTTAACTCGTTTTGTATATATCGACATTTGTGTGTGTGAACAGGGAGTACATTCGGAAATTAAATTACCACGATTTTTTAATTAAATTAGGAACTGCGTGGATTAAAACTACTAATGATAGTGATCCTACTACATCTCGCGTCGTTCGTTCCAATCCAGTGGAAAGATTAACTGGAGGAATAAAACATCAATTAGTTAAAATATCGGAAATAAAAAAGGGTGTACGAAGGGATTGCCATGTTTGCTATGCTAATAAAATTAGAAAACCTACTTATTTTATGTGTAAGACATGTAAAATATCATTACATGTAGGTGATTGCTTTAATAATTATCATACAAAGGAAAAATATTAAATTTGTTTATAATTAATATTGAAAAATATTAAATTTTTGTTGTTTTTTGTTTTATGTTAACTTTTTCGTGAATTTAATAAAGTTCTTTAAAATTAATTCTTCAAAAATACTGCCGGCCCCTGGCGACGTTTGACTGCGTAGATGTGCGGTCGTTAAAGTGTTAACAGTACCAAGACAAGGTAAATTCTCAGAAATTTCTTGGAATTCAACGAACCAATGGATGATGTCATTCTACCAAATCACGACAAAACTCGCTGAAGCCTACCACAATCAAAGCTGTTATCTGTATCCGATGGAAGACCACATTTCGAAATGTACCAGTAGAAAAGAGCATCCTATATAGCAACGATAAAAATAGCATCTATAGAATACGATATAAAAGAGAAGTAAAATTCGCCCAGGAGTTCATTCGCATTAACTTGATTAATTATATCAAAGATAATAGATTTTTGAATATTCCAACTATTTAAATTACTGTCCTAAATAAAATATAATGTTTTTAATAATCTATGAGGTTCACAAAATTCGAAAATGTCAAAATTACTTAAAAAATATTGTCATTCCGAAACTAGTATCGAACGCATTTCCGAAACTCGATCAAGCCCAAATTATGCAAATAACTTCATTTCACATAGAAACAATGTTAGCGAGAAGGATTTTTTGAAATTGGAATGTTACGACCCAAAATATTGCGAGAAATGTATTGCACTGTTATGTAAACAATAAATATTTACAATTTCTGTCTTTTTTAAAAACGTTTACAAAACCTCCAATAAGAATGAAAAATTACTTTCCTGACCGAGTCTTTTCCGTACTTCAACCTAAACCAATGCAGTTTCTCACAATCAGTGATCGTACCAAATTGCAGGTTCGAAATACACAGCGTTCGTACTCGAGCACATAATATACAACGCGATTCCATTTCACAAGAATAACTGCGATAAATACTGTCCGATATAAATCATAGTTCTGTTTAAACCAATAACACTACTATGAAAAACCTCAGAAATAAGTTTATTAATTGCATTAACTCTGCAATGCTATAAATGCTTGAGTTTGCTCGAAAAGATTCGACGCACCTACTTTTTAACTTTGCAGCTTACTTAATAGACAACAACAAGGTTTTGTCCTCGCAAAAGTTGCTACAACTAGACAATCTGCATTATCAATTTCATCGAATGAATGTTCCAACTTGAACATTTTAAACATGGATTTTTATAAATCTGGAGTATTTGATTTAATCGTGTCAGAATAGGAAGCAAACAGTAAATTGATCAACGAACTCGAGAAAGCAATATCTCTAGTGGCAGTAGGATTTGAATGTAGAAATCAATCCTCTGAAGCTGTATTGCTTGTTATCCAAATATGGTTGCAAGTTTTTAATTAATGGAAGGCAACAGCATATAATGACGAGTAAATAAAAATTACCGTTCCAGATTTCAAGTTTGCTTCTACATGACTTTTAGTGCCATTACTGCACAATTTGATTCATAGATAATATACACGACTTCGCACAATCGCTTCCGATCCTGTTCACCCCGAGAAGTAAATGTTTCAGACCGTTAACCAAATTCAGGAAAGTTTGGTATGAAAGATCCAAAATCAAATCTCAAATCCTTGCACCAAAAGTACATCGAAATTCAGATCAATGTAGTCTTCCTTTTCTTGTTGATTACTTCCGCAATTGCGCCATACAAAGTCTCAAGCCGAAGAACCAGTCTTCTAGATATCTGCTGAACACTGACGTGAATCTTGACATGAAAATGGCATCACTCAATCTTTTTTTTTTTTTTTTTTATTATCGTGGGGGAAATCTGCTGGTCAGACACCCCCGTCCCGCCCGGATGGCGGGGCGGGGGTAGTGCGGGGTTCGACCCGCTAAAACCCCCACGGCGGCCTAGGGCGCTGGCGATTAACGGGGGAGCCACGGGAACTCTTAAGAACACGACCGCGGCTCCCCATCGCCTGGCCGGCCACCAGGATGGAGCGGTGGCCGGCCGCGTTCCGGGGGGAGAATAATCCTCCCCCCATAAATCATCTTGATTCGGCGGTGCGGGGGACCGCACCCCACACCGCCTCGTCACTACGGCCGCACCGGCGGCCGTCGAGGGCGACGACAAGCTGTCGTCGCCCCCACTCCTGATAGGACATCCTCGGTTGGCGGGCGGCGGGTAATTAAACCAGCATGATCTGGTACACCTGCCGCCCGCCTATTATCAGCTGCTCGGGGGGGTCTCTAGGCGTGGGTGCACACGCCGCACCCCCTGCTCGCGGCGACCCCCGCTCGGCAGACTCCTTCTGCAACATTACCTGTTCGCAGAAGGCTATGGCTGCCGCCCATTTTGTCGGGCTCTCCAGCATGGCCCCAACTAAGCTGGAGAGAGCGAGGTCGCAACCAACTTCCCTACTTAGGACTCGGCGCAGCACTGAAAAGGCGGGGCACACCTCCAGTGTATGCTGCGCCGAGTCCTCCTCCGCGCCACAGTGGTGGCACACCGCCGTCGCTTCCCGACCGATGCGACACAGGTAGACACCGAAGCAGCCATGCCCGGTGAATACCTGCGTCGCACGGTAGGAGAGCCTGCCAAACCGCATCTCCCGCCACGAGGTGAAGTGCGGCAGGAGAGCCCCGGGGACGCGCTCGGCGGCATGGGAGCAAAGCTCCGCATGCCATCTGGCGAGCGCTAGTCCCCGGGCCTGGAGCTCGAAGCCCTCGACCGCCTCCTGCTCCGGCGGGTCTCCCCGAGCCCGGCCAGCGATGCATATGCGCCTATAGACATAGGCGCGCATCGCCGCCTGCAGCTCGAAGGGAATTTCTCCCGCCAGAGCAAGCGCCGCCACGGTAGACGTGGTGCGGTAGCCTCTTATGAGGCGAAGGGCCATCTGCCTCTGAAGCCGGCGCAACAACAGTGTGTTGCGCCGGTTTGCCCTCACAGACGGCGTCCAAATCGGGGCGCCGTACAAGGTCATGGACCGCACCACGCCCAGGTATAGGCGGCGCACCATATCGCCCCCCCCCCCCCGAGATTGGGCAACAGGCGGCCTAACGCGGCCGCCGCCCTCTCAACTCGGGGGACGAGACGGCCGAAATGTGCTCCGAACCTCCAGTGGCTGTCGAGGATCAGTCCGAGATACTTGATCTCGGACTTCACCTCGACGCAGGCTTCTTCAACCCAGATCCACGATCTGGCCCGTGGCCGAGACCAAGGCCGTCCAAACCAGACGGCCTCGGCCTTCTCCGGGGCCACCTTCAGCCCCAGATCGCAGATCCTCGGGACGACGGCTGCCACCGCAACCTCCGCTCGTCGGATGGTCCTCTCGAAGGTGTCCCCGACGGCGACCACTAATGTGTCGTCTGCATAGCAGACGAGAGTGGCACCGTCGGGCAGGGGGGCCTTCAGGACTGCGTTATAACCCAGGTCCCACAGGAGTGGTCCTAACACGGACCCCTGTGGGACCCCGCAGTCCAATTCCCTCCGTATCGTCCCATACCGGCCCGGGTATTCCACCCACCTGCCCCGCAGGTAGGCCCCGATCACCCGCCTCAGATAGGGAGGCACCTGGTGTTCAACCAGGGCCTCCCTAATGGCGGACCAGGGCAGGGTGTTAAATGCATTGACGATGTCGATCGACACCGCCACGCACACCCCGCCCCGTGCCACGGCATTGTCCGAGAGGGACTTTAGACGGTCAATTGCATCGACCGTCGATCGCCCCTCCCGGAAGCCGAACTGGCAGTCCGCCAGATCGGGGCCAACGCGGGACAGGTGCCTGGCGAGGCGGGCAGCAATGATCTTTTCAAAGATCTTGCCCACCTCGTCCAGGAGGCAAATGGGCCGGTACGCGGAGGGAGAATCCGCAGGCCCCCCATCCTTCCTTAAGAGGACCATCCGACTTCTCCTCCAGAGGTCCGGGAACACCCCGGACCTCAGGAGCCCGGAGTAGAGGCCTCTCAGCCTCTCGCCCAGGACGCTCATGGCAAGCAGCCAGACCCGGCCGGAGATACCGTCCGGCTCCGGGGCAGTATTCTTGCCCCGAAGCCATTTGACTACCCCGGCCATTTCCTCCGGCGCGACCTCCAGATCCGGGGACCACTCATGTCCCTCTAGCTGAGGGACGGGCCGGGACGCCTCCCCGCTGACGGGGAATAGCGCGTCCACGACCCGTCCGAGCATCCCCGGATCCAGGCTCTCCGTCACAGGGGGCGCCCAGGGACGCAATCGTCCCATCGCCATTTTGTATGGGCGCCCCCATGGGTCTCGGTTAATAGTGCCGAGAAGGTCGCGCCAGGCCCGGCTCTTTGCCCGCCTGATGGCCAGCTGCAGGGCGACCACCTTCTCTCTGTATCGCCCATACAGCTGGATAGCCAGCTCCACGTCGGAACGTCGTCGTCGACGGGCGCGGGCGCACTGGCGTCGCGCGCGAACGCACTCTGTGCGCAAATCCGCTATCGCGCGCGACCACCAGTACACCGCCTTCCTCGGGAAAACCCTGGCCAGGGGTATGGCGACGTCGCAAATGGACGTCATTGCGCCCCGGAACCAATGGGCCTCCCTTGTCCCGTCGACTGGCCCGGCCGGTGTTGCCGGCCAGGCCACGACGTGGGCTGCCGCCATCAGAGCGTCCTGGTCGAGGCGCTTTAGCGCCCACCGCGGCTGAGGCGATCCCTCATCAGCGGGGCGACGTCGGGGCGTCGATGGGGCGGCGGAGAGGCCGAGAACAATGTACCTGTGGTCGGACAGCGTCTCGACCTCCTCCGCCACCCTCCACCCCGTAATACGGCGCGCGGCCGGGGGCGTTGCCCATGAAAGGTCAACGATGGACCCCCCATTGTGCCGCACGCACGTATGGACCGAGCCCGTGTTTAAAAGACGGAGCTCGAGTCCCGCCGCCCAATCAAGCACCTCCCGGCCCCTCGGGTTTGTCCTGGGGGAACCCCAAGCCGGCGACTTGGCGTTGAAGTCTCCCAGGACCAGCACCGGACGGGGCTGGCAGCGGGAGACGCATCTCCCCACCCCGTCCAGATACTGCTCGAACTCCTCGAGGGACCACCTTGGAGGTGCGTAGATCGCCACAACCGCGCTGCCGCCCCAGTCAACGGCCAGGTATCCCCGGCCGCGCTCGATAACGGAGCACGCCGGGGACCCCGGCCGGCCTGCCCATATTATAACGGCGGAGCCGCTCAGGTCCCCCATCCAATGTGGATGGTCGGGAATCCTGTACGGCTCCGCCGCTACGGCCAACCCGGCACCCCGCTCGGCCAGGAATTGCACCAGAAGGTCCTGTGCCCTGGCCGAGCGGTTCAGGTTGGCCTGTATTATAGGGCCCTTGGGCCCCATTATGGGCAGGCCTCTACATCCATCGCCGCCGCGGGAGCGGTGGCGTCTGGGGCCTCTTTGGCCTCATCCGCCCCCGCGGGCGCTATGGTGACACCTTTTGGTGCCACCTTCGGCTTAGTTGCCACGGTGGCCGCCGCCTTGGCCACCGCGGTTTTCCTCCCCTTGCTACCCCTGCCGCGTTTCGCGCTGGCAGGGCACGCCCGGCCACCGAGGCGGTGGCCGGCCGGCTTGCCTGCTCCCGCACAGAGCGGGCAGTTAGGCTTCGCCGTGCAGCCAGCCACCTTGTGGTCCAGACTGCCGCATCCGAAGCAGCATTCGGACCGGTCCTCGGCCGCAGTGCATCGCTGCCTAGTGTGGCCTAGGCCAAGGCAGCGATAGCACTGCAGGGGCCGGGCGCTGAGTGCCTCGACCGTCGCCTGGGTCCAGCCCACAGTAAGCCTTCCCGCAACCGCAACTTTGCGTGCAGCCGCAGTAGGGCACCGGATTTCGCCGGACCTCACCTCCCCCTCGTCGCACCCTCCCACACGGGCAACTGCCGCGGCAACCTCAGCCGGCGTGGTCGAATCGACCAGGCCGCGCACCCTAAGGTCGGTCTTCTTTACCGGGCGCGCGACCTTCACGCCGGTGCCTGCCAGCGCTTCGGCCACTTTCGTGGCAAGGGCGGTGGCTTTGGCAGTCCCGTCGGCGCCGGGGATCTCCAAAATTAGAGCCCCCGTCACCGCCCTCCTCGGCTTCATCGAGACAATGCCAATCTCTGCCAGGTCAACTTTTGACCTGGCAGTGGCCATTGCCTCGGCATACGTCATAGCCCCGCCCGCCGGTACCGTTATCGTGACGGCAGCCGTGCGGGGCGGACGCGGCGGCGGGGGAGCCCTCTTGGGGGCAGCCGGTGCCACCCGTTTCGCCGCCCTCCCGGTCGAAGAGGCCTTGGCAGCCGCCTTTCGGCCAACAACCTTCGACCACACCTCAGTTGGAGGTGCGGTGGAGGGCGGCGCAACAGCAGAGGCAGCCCTCTGCTGTGGGGGCTGCATCTGTGCCGCCTTAGCGGCCGCAGCCCCTCCTCTATTGCCACCCTTTTTCCCCCCTTTCCTGTCTATCGACAGGCTGGGGGTGGATGGCACGGGTGGCACCGACCGCGGATCCTGCACCCGCGGGATCAGCTCCCTCCTGAACGATGCCAGCTTGGCATCGATCAGGGAGCCGATCTGTGCCAGCAAATTTGCTGGCACCGCTGCGGACGCCGGCAAGGGCTTCCCTCGCCCAGGGCGTTGGGGCCCTCGGGCGCCGGCGCTCAGCAGCGGCCCTGTGCCCCCCTCAGGGGCCGGCGGCGGAGGCATCTCGACTGCTGCCGGCCTCGTTTCCACCGCCTGACGGAGTCGGGCCACCTCGGTCCGCAACTCCGCCATCTGCTCCCTAAGGAGAGCGTTTTCCGCTTCTAACAGCCGGGTGGCGTCGGAAGCTGACCTCATTGTCAGCTCCGCAACGCCCGCCCGGCTGTTCAGGGCCGCCGCTTGCAGGATCCGCACCGTGACTGGCCGCAACTCCCTTGTCGCATTAGAGATCTTGGCCACTTCGGCCAGGCTCTCCATTATCGACGCCGCTATCTCCCGCGTCGGACGGCTGCGAAGATTCGCAGCGATTTCCACCTCGTCCGGAAGCGGGTCGACCGATCTCCCGGGCTGCGGCCCCGGGGCCACCGGGTCAAAAATTGCCGCGATGAGGCCCCTGTTGGCCTCCGTCAGCTTACGTTTCGCCTCATAGAGGCCAACGTACTGACCAGTAGTCGGCGGTCTTCCCCTCTTCCTCCCTGTTGAGGAGCCAGGGGCGCTCTGCGAAGAGCGGTGAGAGGAGACCGAGTGGTCGGACTCCTCTCCCCCATCGCACTCGCCAAGGTCCACAGCGGACCTCTCTCTGCCGCGTGTTGCGGGAAGTTCCCGCAACGCCGACCCATCCATGCGCTCGAGGCGCACGCTAGCCACGCGCGCCTCCTTCTCCCTCTCGTTTCCCCCCTCCCAGGTTTTTTTAATTTGTGAACAATCCATAGTTGATCCCACGAGAATGGTCGGAAAAGAGGTCACCCCAGGTAGAGCCGCCATACCCGGGGAAGGCTAATACGCCCGGGGGGTCGCCAGGTACCCCGGGGTTGTCCGCTAACGATTGGTGCACCCACCAACCATAGCTGGCGCTTACTCCAGCTACGCCCTCTTCACCGCGCAACACTGCTTGGGGCTAGGGATTTTTTAGAGAGGTTGTCATCCTCGCGGTCCGGCCGGTTAAGGCAAGACCCCCGTTCCTGTAAAACATGACCACAGGTTTACGGTATGTGTCCGACTTTAGTTGGCCCCTCACCTCAAGCCACTCCGGCTAGGTAGAACCTGCCAGGGAATAAAATCCCCGCCGGCACAGCCTTGAGGATCATTAGGGCACGAAGCCCCCCCACCACGACAAGGTAGCGGACACGGGGGGGGGCATCACTCAATCTCCATATTAATCCAATCGGTTTATGCTGACGATGAAAGCCGTAAATCTTCAAGCAAGAAAACTCCTGCTTTCTATATTTCCACTTGAATATTTAGTGGGAATCGTGCAATCTTGGTATTTTTCATTATGTGATTAATATTTGTTGCCCGTTTATTGAGAATGTATCCACTGCAGGTTACATTTCTTGTTATGTATATCACACTATTTGAAATTTTGGAACCTAGAATTAATCAGCAATTATTTCCAAATACTTTGGAAATTGAGGTTGATCGTTGTGAAGTTAACTCATCATTCTTTGAAAATGGCTATATTTACATATAATTAATACTTAGGGAAGCATCGCTCTAATATCGAAAGATATGAGATAATTAACAGTCCAGCCATAGTTGTCTTCGACTACTGAAACCAAGCTGCAGTAGTATCATTAATGCATTTCGAATAATTTGGTTTCGATGAATAACATAAGAGTGGGTGTTGTACTGCTTTTCTTCCTCCATATATTATAACCATTACAGAAACACATTTAGTTATTTCGGGCGCGTAGAGTACAAGAAATGTCCTGCAAACTACCAAGAATGCACAGCTGTGCAGTAATAAAAAATAGAGTATTCTCAATCTGAATGTTCCATTTAATGCAACTCTTCATTTGTGGTGAAATTAGATGTTGGCGATTCCGTTGCTGATTCCGAATATTGGAAATTTGTCAAGCAACAACCCGACCCAACTATAAATTTTTCAATACAGATCCAGTGCACTGAAGAAAATAGCCCCGTGTGTCTAAAATCAAATCGATCAATTTTAAATCGCCAGTCGATTACCTCCTCTTTACTGGTATCACTTGGATCGATGCATAAGAATTCTAGCGCGACCATTATTTATTTTCCGTCGTTTCCCATACAACGTTGTTCGTTAGGACATTGCCCTCGTGCACTGTAACGAACATTCAGTGCTGCTTAGTTTTCAATATTCACAACGAAATAAATAGGCCCTCACACCGCGACCGTGGCTAGTTTTCATTTGTCATCTCAGTTATCAGCTACTGTTACGTAGATACATATAGTTACGCTTGAAATTCTTCTCTGCTCTTGAGCGCGCAATTCACATTACGCTTGTAATACTTTTGCGCTTGCAGCCTAGCTTCGCTACAATCGATTGCGCTTGCAAATTTCGATACAGCTTTATAGCCATAAATTGATCGCTTAATCGTATCATTCATGACCTTCACGACACATCATCACATTTCATCATTCTATTGTATATCATCTATAACCTCCTCTGTACGAATCTTATTGGTTAAAACATATTTAGCGTTATTACACCAGCGTTTTTTACCATACAGTCCACTATCCAATTCATCCTTCCAATCCTTCCTCCAATTCATTCTTCCCAACGAAAAGATACATTTGCAACATATTTGGAAATTTGAGAAGAATAACAAACTAGTAATTTTGAAAATTGTCGAACATTTAACTTATTTCTGCACTTTATGAGCCTTCCCGGGTACTACATATTTCCAAAACTTCATCCTCCGGTTACGTAAATACATACAACTGTGAGATGTAGATGGTTCATTCTATTATATAATATTTCACATAAAACATTATGATTCAGATTCTGATAATACTCTACATTGATGTTTAAACCCACGATTTAAAAAGTGATGAAAAAAGTGATGTCAATTTTGCAGGTTGTCTTCGCTATAGTAAGCATGAAAGTAGTATAATAATACTTTACTATCCACACTTTAATTATGCATGATTCGTACTCAAGCCGCTATATGCACTATTCAGATTTGACGAGGAGATGACTATAAACAGTGCGGGCATGTTCGTCGCAAAAGTCTTCTCGTTAGCTTTAAACTATACGATAGTAGGAGTTATGAATTGTACATTAAACTTAATATAACAATTTGCGTTCAAATTTTTTCGAGCAAACTTATTATCATACAAACAAATACACTATATGTTACCGTGTTCGTTTGAACAGTTCAAACATATATATGTATAATTCATATAGTTCAATACTGTGCATAGTACAAACAGAATTAAGTCTCATTACGAATTGATAGAATTAAGAATTTACTTTCCTACCTCGAGTATAATGATATAAAAAAATGATCACGTTTTCAGCTGGCATTTATGCATTACTATCCTACAAATGTAAGTTTCATAAATAACGCTAAATATTTATTACTAAAAATAAGATCAAATTAAATAAAACTAATGAAAACAAACACTATGTGGCATTACAACATAGTATAATATAAAGAGTATTTTCCCGAAACTACAGAGATTTAAATTATTATATTATCATTAAAAAGAATTTTCTCAGCTACTTTTAAAGTACACCTATGAGATTTATTATCTGTACAACATTATTGAAAATACCAAAATTATGAAATCCTTTTTCGAAAATCATCGGTTAGTGTGAAATTGGTTTAGTCAAGTGTATATAAACCAGTGTATTACAAAAGATGAAAAGTAACATTCTCTATTATTCCGAAAATGTCTAGTCATATAAGTCAACATAATAAAAAACATGGAGAATACTTAGGCGCGGTTCGTTCAAATTTTAATAGGAGTTTGTAGACAAATGTTTTATTTTATTTTCTTCTCATAGTTACTCTGGGGTTTTAATAATGTCAAGTAGAAAGTTGATTGAAGTCATAGAAAATGTTCACTGGAAGTGTGACATACGAAGAACATTCCTGACATATTTTTCATAGCTTATCTTCCACATACTTTAAATTCGCTCAAGAATAATTATTCTGCCACAGGAAAAAAACGTCGAACATAACGTCGAAAACGTGGGAATTTAAGACAGCGTTAAATTCATTTAAGTCATCCACAACCCACACTCTCAATGAGAGCCAAACGTCCAAATAGCGAAATAACCAAATCGACGACCCAAGCATCTTTTGTAAACGCAATTCAATAGATGAAACTGTGATAACAGCGAAGCCAAGATTAGAAGAAACAATGATGCAAACTCCACTCATCTACAATCTCCCAGGAGCCTCATCTACGCCATTACATCTACCAATAATCTCACTTGCCAAGATCAGTGAACCAAGTATAACTTAGTCTATACCTGATTACGAATCTAAATCCCAGGAGAACAGCAGTTCAACTGATGGAGACGAACCAGATATTAGCCCAGTTTTGCCACAACCTACGAACACGGATAACATTGTCACACCAGTAGATGAAATTCGATGAAAATTAATAGAAGAAGCTCGCAGTAGATTAATCGCAGGTCACAAGGGTGTAACGGAAACCTTAAATCAATTAACCCTTTCGGTACTACCGCCGCCTATTGGCGGCATCCACGGAAAGTTATGTGGGCACTTTATGTGGGCACCGTTAACAGCACCAACGGAAAGTTATGTGGATATGATTACTCTCTATAGTACACATTACTTTACTATTCTGTGTTTAAAATTCCCGGCTGTTCTAATCGTTCCATTATAATATATAATTAGTAACAGTCAACAGCGTGCCTTAATTATATATGTTTTATAATATATAGATAAGCTACGAAAAACAAATTGGAATGTTTGCTTATATCGTTAATTTTTTTAATGTATAACTTACAATTTGAATTTAGTTCCCTTCAGGATGAGTGTAAAACGCTTGAAAGGAGAACAATGGATAAAGGAAATCATTGATTCCAAAAGAGATTCTGATGAACAAAATCAATATAATTTAGCATTTCGGAAAAGGAGGAACAATCGAGCACGTATACTTAGCACCTCGGTATCTGAAGAAGCAGTAGAGCCTGAAGTACGAATTGATACTCCTTCTAGCATCAAATGGACATCAAAGAAGCTTAGTCCAAAAATTCATGATTTTACGCCACATCATTCGGGAGTAGTAGGGAACAATTTAAATCGTTCGTCGAGAATTTTGGACTACTTCAGACTGCTTTTTTCTAAAGATTTAGTTAAATTGATTGTGCAAAAAACAAACTATTACCGGTGTCGACAGCTCAAAAGAGATCACTTGAACGCTTCAGAAGGGATGGAAGTGGATGAATTATATTGTTTTATTGCTGCGTCGTTATTAATGACGCGAACCAAAAAGCTATCCTTAAATGAAAATTGGTCTAAAGATAAGTTTCTACGAAGCGATATTTTCAGTAAAATTATGAGTAGAGATCGCTACTTTTCATTATTAAAAATGTTGCATTTTACGGACATAGTCGGCTACACTGCCGATCGTTTACACAAAATAAATGAAGTAGTGGAAATGCTACGAACATCTTTTTATCAATGCATTTCAGCCATACCAGCGGTTATGTATAGACGAAAGTCTACTCCTCTACAAAGGCCGTCTCTCGTTTAAACAATATATTCCCTCGAAGAGGAGTAGGTTTGGCATAAAATCATTCCTACTTTGTGACTGCAAGACGGGTTATATCCAAGATATAACAGTGCACAGATATTGACATATAGTAATTAGATGAGTGTGCAGATGATAACTAGAAAAGGCTCAGTAAATGAGCCGTTCAGTGCACACATCGCTTAACTCCATAAAAGAAAAAGTTGAGAAACGCGATGAAACGATGTACATTGTTTTCTAAAATTCCTGTTATAATATAGATTCACACATATAATGTAGAATGCATAAATACAGATATAGCTTTCATCTGACGCTGTATAAAATTAATAAGAAAGAATAGCCAAAAAAATAATCGTCAGTAATGTTACAGTTGAGGGCGGCGGCCGCGTTAGGCCGCCTGTTGCCCAATATCGGGGGACCGGGCGATATGGTGCGCCGCCTATACCTAGGCGTGGTGCGGTCAATGGTATTATACGGCGCCCCGATTTGGGCGCCGTCCGTGAGGGCAAGCCGGCGCAGCACATTGTTGTTGCGCCGGCTTCAGAGGCACATGGCCCTTCGCCTCATACGGGGGTACCGCACCACGTCTACCGTGGCGGCGCTTGCTCTGGCGGGAGAAATTCCCTTCGAGCTGCAGGCGGCGATGCGCGCCTATGTCTATAAGCGCATATGCATCGCTGGCCGGGCTCGGGGGGACCCGCCGGAGCAAGAGGCGGTCGAGGGCTTCGAGCTCCAGGCCCGGGGACTAGCGCTCGCCAGGTGGCATGCGGAGCTTTGTTCCCATGCCGCCGAGCGCGTCCCCGGGGCTCTCCTGCCGCACTTCACCACGTGGCGGGAGAGGCGGTTTGGCAGGCTCTCCTACCGTGCGACGCAGGTATTCACCGGGCATGGCTGCTTCGGTGTCTACCTGTGTCGCATCGGTCGGGAAGCGACGACGGTGTGCCACCACTGTGGCGCGGAGGAGGACTCGGCGCAGCATACACTGGAGGTGTGCCCCGCCTTTTCAGTGCTGCGCCGAGTCCTAACTAGGGAAGTTGGTGGCGACCTCGCTCTCTCCAGCTTAGTTGGGGCCATGCTGGAGAGCCCGACAAAATGGGCGGCAGCTATAGCCTTCTGCGAACAGGTAATGTTGCAGAAGGAGGCTGCCGAGCGGGGTCGCCGTGAGCGGGGGGTGCGGCGTGTGCGCCCACGCCTAGAGCCCCCCCCGAGTAGCTGATACTAGGCGGGCGGCGGGTGTACCGGACCATGCCGGTTTAATTGCCCGCCGCCCGCCAACCGAGGATGCCCTATTTTAAAGTGGGGGCGACAAAACCGTCGCCCCCGACGGCCGCTGGTGCGGCCGTCGTGAAGAGGCGGTGTGGGGTGCGGTCCCCCGCACCGCCGAATCAAGATGATTCATGGGGGGGAGGATTAATCTCCCCCCGGGACGCGGCCGGCCACCGCTCCATCCTGGTGGCCGGCCAGGCGAGGGGGAGCTGCGGTCGTGTTCTTGAAGAGTTCCCGTGGCTCCCCCGTTAATCGCCAGCGCCCTAGGCCGCCGTGGGGGTTTTAGCGGGTCGAACCCCGCACTACCCCCCCTCCGCCCTTCGGGCGGAGCGGGGGTGTCTGACCTGCAGATTTCCCCCACGTTAAAAAAAAAAAAAAAAAAAAAAGTAATGTTACAGTTTTTATGTGACTGGTGGAGTTAATCAATTTGGCAACTGAAAAAAAGTAGTAAAGTTAAATTCAGTCTTTAAATTTTTAAGTTTTTTATTACAGAAAAAGTTAGTTATTATATATTTTTATTACAGCTTTTGCATAAACATGAATGTTCACAGTTCTGTTATATTATATTATTTGTAATTAATTCATCAGAAATATTATAAATAATGTCTTCTTCATCAGCTGGATGTGAGGATTCGTCATTTCGATTTGTTGTCAAGTTTTTATCGTAATCATGTTCAACAGGAGGAATGTATTTTAGCAGGTCCATCATGTCTCTCCATTTTTCCCTTGTCACAGTTCTGCCTTTAGGATATAATAAAGGCTGATATATATTTTTCAAACTTTGCGGTCTACCTGATACAGATTTTCTTAAATTAATGACCTTTCTAATTTTATCCAGCGTATTTTAAGCCAATTTACTGGAAAGCCTGTGACGGTTACTTTTCTGTTAATGATTGATTGTTCTAAAGGTTTTGTTGCAAAAATATCTTGGTGGGTCATTTGGATTAGATGAAATGGAGCTTTCTTTTTACATGTTTTGATTGTATTGTACCAATCATCTGGTGAAAAAATGTTTTGATTTTTTTTCGCACGTGACTCAATAATGGCAAAATCTGAGTCATTAGGCAAATAGCTGTGCCCACTTACCAAAAATTTCATTTCAATTGACTCAGCTCTTATTTCCATACTCTGAACAAGTTTCAATAAACTTAAGACAGTTTTAATATTTCTGTTTTGCCCGGTACACGAATCCGAATATGTTATTATTTTTTCAAAGTTTGTAGCGTAAGTCTTTATGTACTTTATTAGACAAGATGAAATTTCTTGAGACCCACGAGATCCTTCAGTTTCTGGCCAAACAAACATGTGGCTTATATTTTTACTGAATTCATGACATCCGAAATTATAAACATATAAATTACGCTTATAATAAGCTACGGATGTGGTCAGCTTGGGAAAGGCCAAAGCTTCTTCCAAGTCGAAAGAAAATAAGAAAACTTTTTCTGATGTTGCCATTCGGTCGGCAGCCATTTGACTGCGAGCCCGTTTAGCCTCTTCTAAGTGAGTTTCCTTTTCAATTTCTGCCATCTTCTTTGCCTCACCGTCTGAGGATTGAATTTTTATTTGCAAAGCATCACAATTTTGACACGTATCCTTTGATGGTTGTTTAAAATGTGAATTAAATTTTGTAGAGAACACATTATAGTAATACTTTTCTTTCACTGGTACTACATTTTCCTTTTCACATTCTGTGACGTATAGTTCATACATCTTCTTAATATTTAAGTCAGGATCTAAATATTGTCGTCTTGGATTATGGGCTCTAGTGTAGTGACTACGGTAGGCTGGAAATAACTTTATATGTTTTATAACACTTGTGTCATCTATTTTATTGCTTGCAACATGGCCTTTGCGCAGATCAAAGATGTAACTTGTTCTTTAGGACAACATTTGTATATCCGCCCATCGCTCACCTGATAAGTGTCTCTAAAATATTTTTTGCAAACGGGAATATCACGTGTGTCTTTTCGAAAGTAATATGTAAAAGAATGTGATCTTCGTTCTTTAGTTTCATTCGTGGGGCGCCTTCTTTTTATTTCGTTGACTTTAATACAACCTCTTAAGAAAATATTTTGGTCGAGCTGACTATGTAAACTATAAAATGCCTTCATGGCAGTCTCTCTCTCATTTGAAAAAATTTTTTGGTTGCACTTTTGGCGGCATCTGCATTTTATATCGACAAATGTTTTTGCAGGTATTAAATTTCCTCCCCTATTCCTATATGCCAAACCTTTTGTTTTCTTATGCTTTTGTAAATTTCGTGTCCATTTATCAGGATTACAACTTCTTTTCCTCCCAATCAACGTGTTTGTTGCGAAATTTGTACTGTTGCAATCAGATGAATCCGAGGAAAACGATAAACGTCTTCTTGAACCACACTTTCTGTTAATAAATCGTATTGAAGAACCATCACTGTTTTCGTCATCCACGTTGTTATTAGTCTCACTCATCTTGGTTATAACGGTATAATATTTATTTCTTTAAAAACAATCTGGGAGTAATGATGAAAAGACCAAGAAAATATGTAGGCCGTGCAATAATGGTGAAGTAGACAGTAACATTCAGCGTGCGAGATCACTGTTATACTAACTACCGTTTGCGTTGCGCTTTTTTTTAATCTGTTTGTCGATGCGATTTTATTACCAATATTATTGAGAGGGGGGAAAGCATCTTCGGCTGTTTAAAACAAAGCGTTGATGCATGATAATAAAGCAACGATTACATTAGGGTATGGAGTTAATCAAAATGACTTCTGAAATAAATTACTTATTTTTCAATGGCCAAAAAAATGTTGCCGTTTAATGGTGTTAATTTTTATTATTCAGGGAAGTTAATATAAATATAAAAAGTTATGACTATAGCAAGTGCTTTGACACATAAATTTAAGATTTTTCAAAAAGTGGAGTTAATCGATGTATGCACTGAACGGCTCAAATAGCACGCAGTAGTAAACTTTTCATTCTTACAAGGCACAGTAACTCGATCGAAAACTACTATTTATATTTTGTTAAATATTTTATGTTCCTTATATATTTCAATTATAATAAAATTAGTAGTTATGTAAAAGACATCAACATATATGACATCAACAACATAAAAGACATCAACATAGAAAATCATATAATTTATCGAAAACTTCAGACGCCACTTTAATGGGCACAGTAAGTGACATACTAATCCTATCTGGCTATCATACAGAACTGAAAATTAACAGTTATGGACCTATATACATAATATCGATTTTAAATGTCGGCATTCAACTATCACATTTCTCCTTGGTGCTCGAAGACATCGTCGCTACTCGGCAGTTATATTGTGTGCGTTGAGTTTTTTGTTTCAATTGATGGGTCAATCAGCGCGTTCTAGTCAGCCTGTCGCAGTTACATAAACGGATATAAAGGACATAAAATAGCACGTGTGCATACTTCGAATAAAATATCATTATTTAATTGGATACGCGGTATTGCTTTTTGTTTATTTCCATCATTAAACAATGGAAACTGTTTGATGAGAATTTTTGGATTCTCCATAATTCTTTCACGAACTGAAACCGATGTCATAATTGTTTTCAATCTCTGCTTTATGAAGGTATATTCAAGAATGTAAAAGTTTGAATCTTCAAAATTCTGGCAAAAGTTATCCGCAAATCTATTCGTAGCCTTCATATAAAGATAAAGATAAAAGATGAAAATTATATTCAACGCCACGAATAAATACGCTTTGAATAAAAAATGTATGTATTGGAAATGGATGTAAAAAGAAATGTGCACTGATACTTTCTGGTAGAAAAATATTGTTACGGCGACTTGTCCAAATCAAGTCGCTGTAATGTGAAACTGCCCTGTTGTGAGCAACTCCATAAAGAAAAATAGAAGAGAGGGGTTGCCACGGAGGTGTTTGATCAACGGACAATTGAGGAGTTGGGATCGGACCGTCGAGCGATCAACACCATCTAATTCAAAGATCTCTAACATAATTTAATTTAGTTGTATTATAGTTCGTGTTCTCTTTTGTAAATAAAATGCCGCGACGCGGGAGAAGTGTAGTAATTCGTAACATTGGGGGCTCGTCCGGGATCGAAGAATCGATCGAAAATGTTACGCCGGCATTGGAGATCCTGTTTTCAAACCTCCGATAAGAATTATGCGAGCAACTGCAGGAGCAGCAGAGGCAGTTCGAGGCGCGACTGGAAGCGGACAGGCTTCAGCGCGAGGAACGGGAACAGGCTGCTGCGTCCGAACGAGAGGCTCGCATGGAAGAGAGGATAGCAAGGATCGAGAACAAATGCCAGGTGCTATCGGATTCATTGCGATATTCTCTCTTAAATTCTGCGGCATTCCCGTCTGTGGAACACTCGGAGGCGCGTGTAAATAGTGCGGGCACTGCTGTAAATAATGTTAATAGTGTATATAACGCGAGTGTACCTATTGCTCCGAGTGTTCCTGTATTTGCTTCACAGTCGGTGCCATCCTTGCCTGCGTGTCGTGAATCTACACGCTTCGTAACTGGATTAGGATATTCCGTGAAGCCGACACGTTATGACGGTTCCACGTCATGGGATGAGTACCGAATTCAATTTGAAATGGTCGCGAATGTAAATGGCTGGGACGAAGCAAAGAAAGCTGCGGCTTTAATTGCTTCGTTGGATGGTCCGGCTCGAGGAGTACTGACTTCTCTTCCCGCCGATAAGTATTTCGACTTCAAAGAAATAGTTTCGGCAATCGAGTTTCGGTTTGGTCAAAAAAACTTTTCGAATCTAAATTACGTTCTTTTTCAAAATTATAAACAGCGGCAAGGGGAGTCAATTTCTGCACTGGCCACGGAGATTGAGAGGCTGGCGCAATGCGCTTTCTCTGAATGTCCAATAAATGTTCGGGATCGTTTGGCCGCCTCTCAGTTTGTGACGGCGTTGGCCAATGCAGAGATGAAGAGAATGTTGAGATATGAAAGTTTTACATCTCTTAGAGCTACGGTGACCAGAGCTTTAGAGATGGAAGCTCTCAATAAATTAAGCTCTCAAAAAACACAAACAATTGAATAGAATTTAAAACGTCCCTTTACTTCCGAGGGAATGCTGGAACGTGCGGCTGAACGGCATTCTGAACGAGTGGTTGTACATCAACAGGAGTTGCCGCATTGCTGGAGCTGTGGGAAAAAGGGCCACCTCCAAGGGGATTGTTTAAAGAAAATAAGGAAGGAGACTTCGCAGGGAAACTTCAAGAAGTCGGTATAATGGGGGATAGTCCGACTTCATCTTCCGTTTTTCCCCCTGTCGTGCTGCGTTTGGAACCTATTCAGCGAGGGATTTTCTTCGTCGAAGGCATCGTTGGAGCGAAGAAAAGGAAAATCATCTTGGACACGGGCTCATCGGTTAACCTTCTACGGGAAACTTATGCTACAAGGCAGAATAGTTCGGCGAGCATGACAGGAGTGAAGATTTTTTCAGTCTCCGGTCAGAGATTACCGATTTTTGGTAAAAAGCATCTACCTGTTTCTATTGGAGAAGTCGAGACCGAAGAAGAGTTCTTCTTCGTCAGTATGATGGAAGAATGCATTTTGGGAATCGAATTTCTTAAAAAGCATGCCTGTCAACTGGACTTTACAAACGAGGTTCTTCATTTGAAAGGAATGCAAGTGCCGTTGCTGAAGTATGGAGAAGATTCGGCTACGAAGGAGATAAAGAAAAACAGGAATACATTAGTACCGGATCATCTTCAGGATCTTCATCAGAGATGTTCTATAAACCTGTCCGCAGAGCAAAAGAAAACTTTTGCCGAGTTATTGACGGAATTTGCAGATGTTTTTGCGAAAGATTCCGAAGAGGTGGGAAAATGTGACGTAGTATGTCACAAGATAGATACCGGTGACAGTCTTCCCATAAAACAGGCACCCCGACGATTACCTCTTCATCGACATTCAGAAGTAGATGAATTATTGTCGAAAATGGAACGACAAGGAGTCATAGAAAAGTCTCAAAGCCCCTGGTCTTCACCCGTGGTATTGGTCAAGAAGAAGGACGGGTCCATCAGATTTTGCGTGGATTACAGGCGTCTGAACAATATCACCAAGAAAGATTCGTACCCCCTTCCAAGGATAGAAGATACGCTGGACGCTTTGGATGGCTCCTGTTGGTTCTCGACTATCGACTTACAAAGTGGATATTGGCAGATATCCATGGATCCTGTACATAAGGAAAAGACTGCCTTTTGTGTGGGTACTGGATTATGGCAGTTCAAAGTCATGCCATTTGGTCTTTGTAACGCACCAGCTACCTTTGAACGTCTAATGGACAACATCTTAAGAGGCTTAAACTGGAAAATTTGTTTGGTATACCTCGACGACATCATAATTTTCGGTAGAAGTTTTGAAGAGGAAGTACAACGTCTGCGGAAGGTACTTGCTCGCCTAAGGAAAGCTTGCTTGCTGATGAGCCCGAAGAAGTGTAATTTCTTCTGCAAAGAAGTGAAATATCTTGGACACGTAGTATCCGAGATGGGTGTACAAACTGATCCTGAAAAATTGGATGCAGTAAAGAATTGGCCGGTGCCGAAGAATAAGACCGAGTTGAAGAGTTTCCTGGGTCTTTGCACTTATTATCGGAAGTTTGTTAAAAATTTCGCCGATATTGCGAAGCCCTTACATCGTTTGACCGAGAACGAGAAAATCTTCGTGTGGACGGAAGAAGCGGAACATTCGTTCGAGGATTTAAAAAGGAAATTGATGGAGTCACCCATTCTTTCTTATCCGTCGGTTAATACAGAATTCATTTTGGACACGGATGCCTCAAATTTTGCAATTGGAGCAGTTCTTCCTCAAATTCAGCAAGGTCGGGAGAGAGTAATCGCCTACTTCTCCAAGACGCTAGGAAAAGCTGAGAAGAATTATTGCGTTACTCGGAAGGAACTATTAGCGATAGTGAAATCTATTGAACATTTTCATCATTACCTTTATGGGCGTAGATTCCTTCTGAGGACCGATCACGCTGCTTTACGTTGGTTGCTGTCTTTCAAGAATCCGGAAGGACAGGTAGCACGTTGGATCGAGCGGATTCAGGGATATGACTTTGAGGTGAAACACTAGGAAGGAAGACTCCATCAGAATGCGGACGGTCTTTCTCGCAGGCCTTGCGAATCGCAGGATTGTGCGCGATGCAAGCGCCTGGAGGAGAAGACGGAAGAAAATGGAGACGTAGTTCTGCGGACACTCTGCGAAACATTTGATTTTGAAGAGTGGAGGAGAAAACAGGAGGAGGATGAAGAAATTGGTTTCATCCTGTCAAGAAAAAAAGAGTGTAGCAGGCCCGATTGGCAGGAGATTTCGGACAGGAATACGAGAATTAAATATCTCGTATCAATCTGGGATTCCTTGGAAGTGTACGAGGATCTACTGTTTCGTAAGTGGGAATCCCCTGATGGAAAAAGTAACAAGTGGTTACTGATGGTTCCAAGAGAAATGGTAAGCTCGGTGATGACAGATTGTCATGATACACCGGCGGGTGGCCATTTCGGAGTGAACAAAACTTTGGACAGGGTACGTCGAAAATTTTACTGGCCTGATAATCGCAAGGATGTGGAAGACTGGTGTCGTCGATGTAATACTTGTGTCGCAAGGAAAGGTCCGAGGGAGAGGGGACATGGACCTCTCAAGATTTATAATGTCGGGGCACCGTTTGAAAGGGTAGCGCTCGACATTGTGGGACCGTTTCCGAAGTCTGCGGCTGGTAACAAGTATGCGCTGGTCGTTGTGGATTATTTTACGAAATGGCCGGAGGTAGTTCCGTTGCCGGACCAGCGCGCGACGACTGTTGCGAAGGCCCTTCTTACAGAAGTTGTAAGTCGTCATGGCGTACCGTTGGAACTTCATTCGGATCAGGGGAGAAATTTTGAGTCGGCGGTCTTCAAGCGGTTGATGGTGCTGCTTGGTATTAAGAAGACTCGCACTACTCCTTTGCATCCACAATCTGATGGGCTCGTGGAGAGGTTGATTCGGACTCTGCTGCAGTATTTGTCAATGTTTGTAGCGGATCATCAACGGGATTGGGACGATTGGATACCGTTATTTTTACTATCCTATCGCTCAAGCAGACACGAGACAATGAAGAACACTCCATCGATGATTCTCACTGGTAGAGAGCTTCGACTTCCAATGGATCTTCAGAGAGGACTCCCGCCTGAATCAAGATATGAGGAGGACTAGTTTGTTCAGCAAACGCGTATCAGACTGGCTAAAATTCATGAATTTATTCGCCAGAGACTGAGAATTAGCGGAGACAAAATGAAATCTTGGTATGATGTTTACGCTAATTCAATTACGTTTGCTACAGGCGAGAAAGTATGGCTGTTCCAACCACGAAGGACGAAAGGAAAATGTCCCAAGTTGCAGTCCGCGTGGGAAGGTCCTTATGTGGTACAGGACCGCCTGAACGACATTATTTATCGTGTAACTCGTTCTCCGAAGTCGAAACCGAAGATCGTACACGTTAACCGCTTGGCTCGCTACGACGCTGTACACAGAAGCCTTTGACTGTCTCTCACCCAAGAAGAGGACGTTTCTTCGCAGAATACGAGGGAGTGATCTGTGTACTGACACGCTGAGCTCTTTCCATTTGTGGAAGTAATGGTTCGATGGGGGAAGGAAGTTGTATCCTCTGGAAGATTACGTCCTCCCATTGGGGAGTGGGGACATGTTCTCAGGAGGGTACACCCTTTCCTGACTGGTCCACAAAATGAGATGCACCGGATCCCATATTACTGCAGGTACTATCCTGTGGTGATTGGAGGTGCATCCGGGGAAGAGTTTTGGTGATTGATCAGAGCAGGGAACTCCCGGGAAGTCTGCAAGTGAGAAGTTCTCAAAACTTCTTCAAGAAAGAAACGCTCAAGCCTCAAAACGAAGAATTAAGAGGAAAGGTGAGCAACAGAGATTAGAGCTGTACGCGTCGTAGAAGTACTGACGTTCTGCTCAAGGTTTTTTTGGTGGTTTTCCCTTGAGACGGAGGACAAATGTCAGGACGTAAACTGTCTGGAAAAGGCCACCTGGGTAACTAACTACATTCCTTCCTTGTTTACCTACTTTTCAGACAGAAGTACTTGCGGTGGAGGTTACCTGTCAGTTGTCCGATGGAACGATAGTTCGAGGTTATAGGACTGAAGCTGGCAGGATTAACGGTTCGATTGTCGTTGGTCAACACAAGTGAAATTTGCCGCGGCCGGGACGGCCGCTCATTCGGCGAGGAGGGCACTGTTACGGCGACTTGTCCAAATCAAGTCGCTGTAACGTGAAACTGCCCTGTTGTGAGCAACTCCATAAAGAAAAATAGAAGAGAGGGATTGCCACGGAGGTGTTTGATCAACGGACAATCGAGGAGTCGGGATCGGACCGTCGAGCGATCAACACTCTAACATAATTTAATTTAGTTGTATTATAGTTCGTGTTCTCTTTTGTAAATAAAATGCCGCGACGCGGGAGAAGTGTAGTAATTCGTAACAATATCTTTACTTCGCGACATGTGAAGAAGCTCAAAGAAGAAACTCAACGAGCTACAGTGCCGGACGAATAGATAGCACACTTTAAAATTAACGTAATTTAGATTTATTTAAGGTAATAACCGAGATTCTAATACTATACAGATTTGTAAATTACTGTTATGAACATACACAAATAAAATAAAATTACGTTACGCCAGTTTAAACAATTTTACTTAGAAAAAAAGAATTTTTATGGAAATACGGTGGAAAATAATGATGGCATATTTCACTAAGAATTATGTTGCGACTCCATGTAATTCCAAATAAAAAAAAAACATGAAAAAAGTGTAAAATAATATTTTTTTGTTTAGGATTTAGTTTTCGAGAAAATCGAGATTGAAAATTTGCTAAGCGCTGTACATCGCTTATAGCCGGAAAAGCGTATGTACAAAGCAAGGTTTAAAACCTGGTTTTCTCAAAAACGAAATCCTAAAAAAAAAGAAGTCACTCTATATCTTTTTCATTTCTTTTTTATGAAGAATAACCCGGTGACCGCTTGTATATAGTTTCAGGAATGCCCTGTACATATTTTTCAACAGGGTGATGCCGCGAATTTTTTTCTCGAGGATTAATCAGCAAGATCATATCGTTGAAAATTGTTGCGAAAATCATAACCATGCATTATGCAAATGGCAGATAATTTCAAAAGATTGCCGAATGATAAAAATGTATTTAAGATGATAAGAAACAATTAGAACAAAAAACTAATAAAGAAACTTCGTAGATAATGACGACTGTTAATAAGTGGAAAGATGAAGCCACAAAACATTAGGCATTCAATATTATTGCTTGATTTATTGACATACATAATTTTTAGTTAAGTGTGCTAACATTTTGTCCGACTGTATTTCAATAAAAATTCTCTTTTTTTAAATAAAATTGTTTACACTTGCGAAATGCAATTTTATTTCATTTGTGTATGTTTATAGTGGTATTTTGCAAATTTATATAGAAACAGTATTTTAGTTGTAATGTTACATAAATAAAAATTACATTAGTTTTAAAGTATGTTATCTTTTTGTTAGATACTGTATTACCCCGAAATGAAAACTACAGAGCATAATCGGAAACTTGAGACCAAGCATCCACATATTCGACACTTTCCTATCTTTATTTGAAAAACGATTCTATGAATATTGATTTGTTTTTGTTCTGGAACACTGTAGTTACGTGTTGATAATTAAGTGGTATTTTTATTTGTCGGACAAATTCTCGACTAATAAAATTATTTATTTCAAACACATCGAATAAAGATACTTATTTTATTAGGACCCTCCACAATATTGCATAAAGATGAAGAAATATCTTTTCTTCGTAACGTTTCTATAATTTATTATCTAAATAATGTACAACTCTGCTAGGTTGTCATTTGTTTCGCAATTACAAGATGCAAATGAATTTCAGCATAAATTATACTGCAAAAATATCGTACAGTATTTATGATGAAATAGTTGAAAATGTTAAATGCTAGATGTTTTTAATCGAGTAGTACATATATTTAATCGATCCAAAAGTTTCAGTCATATTACTACGAGATCGATTAATATTGTATAAAAAAATAATGCACCGTCAGACATAATAAAATTCGTTTATTAGAAGTAAGTTAAAAAGATTAAATATTTAAATTATGGAAAAAATTATAACTTAAATTACATTGCACACACACACACACAGCTACTGCAGTAACTCGAAATTTTATATTATTTTCACGATTCCCTTAGTTTCGTTAATATCATTTAGTCCAAGTAGACTAATAAATATACGATCAAACTCTACCAGAAAATCTGAAAAATTTAAAACACTGATTGCAATAGATTATGTATTGACACAGTCTTTTCTCTATTCCTGCAAAAAAGAAACATATCAATTATTTTTCTTCCTCATTATTTTGAACCACAATTTTCAACAAAGAAGAAGCTGACAAAATTCTTTAATATATTAGGAAAGGTCTATGGTTTATTTAGAAATGGTTTCATAAAAAAGAAACGAAATACGTCGAGATACACCATATGCTGTGCAATGCTTCGAAATTCTCGTTTACGGTAAGCATAGTTTCAGGACAGTACTGCCGTCCTTGACAGCAATTGCAGGGAATACTATTTTATGGCACCTTCAAGTGGCTTTCTCATTTAGGGTCTCCGACGAGAAGAATCAAGCCGTCAGAGGAATGACTTACAGACGACTCGAGACAATAGATACGAACATGTGTACGCTAGAGGCGAGCAGGACAAGGATGGCTCGCAACATCGAGATCCCATTGAATTAGGAAAGGACGAAAGAAATAGTATAAGCTTCTGATAGAATTGTTCGGTACCTACGAATGCATAGAAACATACGCCGCTTAAGTTATATAATCACTTTTAATGAAAAACAGCGATGTATCATTGACTGTAGTTTTCATAACAGTCTAATAAGATGTTGGATAACCCTTGGATTCGAGGACTGCATTGCATCTGTGTGGCATAAATTCAATTAATCGAACACAAAACTCAGTCGGAATTTCTGACCATATTTTCGTGATTGTTTCCATTAATTTTGCTTTATTGTTAAAAGATCCCATTCCCTTGTGATAAATAACCAATTGTCGGATTTCAAAAGACGTATTTCTTCCTTTTCATCCCATTTTCACAAGTAAAGCGTCTGATATCACCAATAATTTCTGTGGTACCGAGTTCTTACAACGAATTTTTATTTATTTATATACAATATGTGTTAGCGGCGTCGTCAAAGTAATACAATATTTTACTCTGGCATCTAAGATGTTGTGTCCGAATATTTTTGCGACGTTAAATTTTGTCACAATCTTGTTTATCGCTTATTATACAAAAGAACATGTGCAATAACTAAACAAAATTTATTTTTCTACTTACTTTAAGAAGTGCTTTATTATATGAGAAAACGATTCAATAATACTGCCATAAACAATAAAAGGGAGCAATAATTTTTCTAATAATATCGTGTCCGAATATTAATGGGAGTCACGTGTATCTATTTAATATAAAGAATGTGAAATAAAACTGTAATAAGAAGTATATACATTCGGGTAAACGATGGAATAAAAAATGCTCAAAAATTACTTTTGCCTATATCTTTATCCGAAATATATTTAAAACATTAAGAACTTAATTTTGAAAAAAATCGAGAAAGAGCAATACTTATGAAAAAAATTAGCCTCATCGGCGCTCGCACAACGTTCAAAAGACTCGTATCTCGCTCGCTCCATCAACCAACGACGTTGTAATCATAACGAAGATTTTGTATATCACGCATATCATAGTTGCATATCTTGAATTTCGTGTTCCTAGTTAAATAATCGTTTCTTTAAATGTAAAACCGTTTAATACTGCATAATATACTTATTAAGTGGACAATATTATACTTAACCAAGTTAAGTATGGAGAAAATGTCGAAAGTTTGGTTTTTATTTTTTATAACATTGTTTCACCCCCACAAAAAATCTGGCAGAGATTGCTGACAACATCAGAGATTGCTGCTTTTGGCAATATCCTCCGATAGAATTAAAATGGCGAAGACAAGATTTGTCATTTCCGAAAAATTTGCAACTTTCCGTTTTGTTTTTACGTTCTCTATTTTTTGTGATCACATTTTACGATCGAAAAATCTGAAAAAATTCTCTAACATGTGGCCTGTTATACAAAATGGATCAAATATTTTTAAAAATTTTAAAATGCCATCGTTCATCAGTTGGTAAATATGAACAAAACTTTGAATCTGTTTTAAGTAATTATATTTAATTACATATTTTGAGGTTAGCAATCTGTTGTTAAGAAGTTAAAAATTTTTAGGTTAAATCACTGCATACCACATCGACGTATTTTTCGTCTGCTCTCTAATGCGGCTCGGTTTGCACCGAATGACGTGTTTATGATTAATCGATTAATTTAATCATTTTCCACAGTTATTTTACCTTATTATTAATAAAAATATTAATACAACTTCGACAAACGCAAAAGTAGACAGCAAATAAAGGATGGATATAATTATAATGTAATGCGACACTTTTTTATTTCTTATCTTTTCTTATCGGTAATTGTAAGATTTTTCCCACTGTAATTGTGAGGTTTTTGTGATTAAATTAAGATCAAATACAATATAATTTTTGTAAGATTATATCTTATAAAATTACAAATTTTATAAAAAATATAAATATACTTTTCATATTAATACTTACTTGATTATAATTTATGGTAAAAAATTTGTTTGTTCTTATTTTAATCAGAAAAATCTTACAAACACATTTACGCAAATTTTATTTAAAAATAAACAAAAAGAAGGATGTTTCATCTTTGCATTATGTATTTTGTACCTGTTGTCTCATATTCAAGCCCGGATTAGATTACGATCCATGTGACTCGTTCGACTTTGAATTTTTTCGGCATGTCAAGGGGAGCCCCCAACCCCCCTCAGTAGTAAGTGAAAAACTACCTAGAACTACCATGCACTTATGCAAACAAAAATTACGTGTTCTAAGCAAAATGACCTATGCAAACGTAATAAGTGGTACCACTCAAGAAGGTATTGAACGAATTTTCAAGAAACCAATCACATTTCAAGATAGGCGTATACAATCCTGTATGAGTGGAGAGTGTTCACAGTCGCGATAACGTGGGAATGATTGGCCTCTCGAATGTATTTAGAATGTTGATTCAATTACGAATTATTTTAATCACGAGTGTAATTGAAATACAATATAATATATATGTATGTATAATTATTTGTTGTTTGAAAGTTTAAATGAAAGAGAAAACAATTACTTATTAATTATTTGAAATAATAAAATGCGTTTATTAACTACGAATACGATTTCAATTGTTACTTATTAATTATCATTTAATGGTTAAGTATTTATTATTCATGCGGTATACCGTGTCCAATAAATAATAATTACGTCGTAGTTATTAATAATATTTTAATTTATTTATTAAGTACATTGTAATTCGTATTTAATGTAATTGAAATACTTAGTATTTTGTAATTATACTCCTATTGAATTACAAATCACCTTGTATTTTAATTAAATGGCGATCTCAATATCGAATTACATTGTAATTGAATTACTTTGTAATTATAATTCCTTGAGAAATTCAAATGTTCGCCAGATCCTTATCCTTAACCGATAAGGATTTGATGAATTGTCCGCAAAAGACCGCAATTTCTAAAGAGCATTCCATAAATCGCTCAAGTACGTTTCCAACTAAGGAAAATCCACTGTAGGTTGGTTCCTCAACTTTCTCAACTCAACTTCCAAAGCTATACAATTACGCTGTAAAGGTCGTGACGAAGAAAGAGAGTCCCGCACAGCGGTGTGGCGCATCCACCGCGTGAACGTTACAATTTTGAACATTATAACTTTTTCACCCGCTAGACACGCCACGTCGCTGTGCGGGACTCTCGCACATGCGTCGCTTGTCCTCACTCCTTGCGTAGCCTTTTTCGTGAACAGGTTGGTCGTAACATATAAATTCCTTACAAACAACAAATACATATATAGGAGTGTGGTGACATGAAACAAACGTCTGACTTGCAGAATGTCTTGTCAAGCACTGTCGTTCGAGTATGTTCAAGTAGACGCAAGTGTAACGCGAGGCTACGCCTACTAACAATGCTGCATGCTCGATAATTTCAATCCTCGATTTACATGGATGGATCTCGATAGGAGTCATATAGTATTACATAAAAGTCATTGACGTACCATATCAGCCGCAAGTTTCGAATCGTTATCCCATTAAAAATAGTATGTCATTCCCATTCCTAATTAACCCGCACTTTTTTGCTAATTTTCCTTTCATATGTCAAAATTCAAGTGTTTACCCATTATTTCGTCTATAAACACTAATTCTCCGACTCAGAGAGAGATTTGCTTCGCAAATTCCACTCTCTTTGTTTTATTCACTTCACTGATGTACGATTGCTTCCTCACAATTTTGCTTTTAAATCCTGCCCAATGTAATCTGAATCGTTCTTGTATGCATTTGATTTTTATTTCGTTCCTGGACTTTTGATACAATCTCAGACGCACTTATATCTGGCTTCTTTTTAATAATCCTAAGAATTTCATGTTTTTGTACTGTTAATTTTTTTGGTCTGCCACTCGGTGCAATATTCTTTCTTTTCTATATTTATTTACTAGGGTAAGTGGGTTATTTACTGTGTTTGTTCCGGCCGAATCGCGGACCGCGGGTCAACGCACGTTCGACATTCGATGTACGCCGTCTCGCCGTTTTTGTCGAATAAACGGCGAGGCGGCAAGACAATAACACGATCGACGTGCGTTGGCCCGACCGTCAAACGCTCGCCTCGGCCATTGTAAACACGCGGCGTTTTGCCTTAGGAGGCAATGACCCGGCCTTCGACGCCTGACGATGCTTCTCCTTGAACATCGGCCAGGTGTCTATATATACTGCCGCAAATTTGATAACGGGGGATTTTTGGTAGACAACGTTATCGCTTATAGACCAGTATTATTCAGCGCCCATGCGCACATACGAAGCCGTGCTTCCATTTCATAGTCTCAGTGAAGCCGTGCTTCACTTCGTAACAAATTCGTAGCCGTGCTGCAATTTATACGTCGAACGGAGCCGTGCTCCAAGAATTGTAAACGAGGACTGCGGAGTCCAACAAATAAATCGTTGTCGTCTCCTCACGACTTCCGGCGGTTATTTTGTGCCGTGCGCAACAGTGTTCATTAAAGTGTCGTCCTAAGTTTTCGACAAATTAAATGGTTTTCTTAACCCTTATTGTAATTCTTAAAATATTTAAAATATATGTTGATTAGTGGTGTGCGTGAACTCGAGATTTCCCGAAACCCGATGCTTGGAACGGGATGAGAAGATGTATATCGGGTCGGGACGAGATCGGGACGACAATATTCAAGATTCCTGAAAACATTCGATTTCCTATGCTACCAATTATTACAAAACGACACATCGCCGTACCTAGTACAAAATTGACTAGCGAAAAGATGTTTTCAACAATTGGAAATATCTTTGCAATCGAGAGAACCAAGCTATTACATACTGTCATACGTAGAGAATTTTAAATCAAACTATACATATCTTACTTTTCTGGTTTGTTAAAAAATATAAAATTTTGCAAAATAAACTGCAACAATGGAAATCAAAAATTTTTAACTAGGGCCGTATTAAAAAAAGACGCGCTCCCAGTATTTTAAGAAGTCCTAAACATTTTCGGAAAACTCGAAAGTTTCAAGATCCCGTCCTGATCCGTACTCGCACACCTCTAACATTGATGTCTATTATATAATATAAATACAAATTTTATGATAACCGAAATGTATAAAGAACACAAAATAATTAACAAAATCTAATATAAAAATCAGTTTACGATCGAATTACTGCGCTCTTAAAAAATGAAAAGTTAATTACTATGCGCCAGTAACTGAGCCTTTTCTAATTACCATGTGCCAATTTCTGATCACTCATCTAGTTACCGTGTGTCGATTTCTGTGCACTGATCTAATTAGATCTAATTTGATGTAATCAGTTCTAGGTAAATACTAAACTTCGAAAATTGTATGAGCTTTAGGTATCATAACTTATTATACATGTTTCAGTACTTGCAATATTATTTTAGAAAAGGAAAGAAAATTACGTGCAGTGTCCATACATTTCACAGACCAAGAAATTAACGTTAAATGCAATACGCAGTTTGTCATAAGAGGGCTCTGTAATCACAACGCACACATAAAAAAAGACATGAAAACTTAAAACAAGACGTAAATGTATCTAGGCAGTGGATTATTGATTATTTTTCTGTAATTTTGTCGAGTTTTATAGATATAATAGTTTATTCTTTTGTTTTGGAAAGCATGTTTTTTGTATCTTTTTCGTCTTTATTTGCAACCTGATTCATAGGGCAAAATGTCGTCAAACCATTATTAGAAATTTAAGAAGCTAGTTTCCGCATTTCATAAATCTTAGGATGTTAAACTTTTGATTCGGTTGTGAAAATTACAGGTGAAGGGAACTAGTCAAATAAAATGGTTTTCGTTCTGTGACACGATGTTTCCTGAAGCATTCTGTTATATATCTTGAATATATTAGATCAATTGAGAATAAACATCAGAAATTATCGTAAGATCGGCAGTGCCCCAAAGTAGCCATGTTGCAGTAACGAGGACAATCGTTTCCGACTTCAAAATGTCGCGGCCACTTAATATATAAGCGACTTTTTAGTCGACATTTCGAGCTCTACATTTAATTATTATACAATGCACTAAAACACTTGACTGAGCATTCATCGCAGGTAGCTGTTAGGATAGCTGTTAAAGTGATAAGGTACCCTGCGAGTTATTGACCTAAAAATATAAAAATAACTGTCTGTTAAATATGAGTTACCTAGAATCATATGATACAGCAACCATTAACTGCTATTGGAAAAAAAATACTTAGTACCTAGAACTGTCGTAATGGGAACGTCAACTTCTGCCAATGAAACTCTTATTCAATGAAGAACGGCTCCATTCCATTCGTAAAGTAATACATTCAAAAATAGCATATCAGTCATCCCTTTCACAATACATACCTGGTTTGTGAGAAATAATATCCACAGCCTGTCTGTAATTTAAATGTCTACAAGCGAAAAATAGTTTATCAAGAAACTTATAAGAAACAGGAATGCCTTGCAGCGACACACGGTCGGCGATCAAATATCCATTCGAACTGTCCGCTTTCAGATGTGAGAAATATCTGATATTTAGGTGAGAAATATCTTCCCTGATGTTTATAAGCCTGGGAATGACTTTATTCTTTTACTATTTTCACGTGTACAGCAAACTTCGCTGATGAAAACGTCGCCAGCCGTGTACCGATACGGAATTATAGTCGTCGATTGTCAACAACTATAAAAACAAGTCGTGAGGATTAGCCTAGCTTCCGATGTAGCTGAGTAGAATCCATTCTTCTTTTAGTTTAATAGCGAGGTTAGGACCTCGTCATCCGGTCTGGTAACGGTCAGATGTAGTTCAGAACAACACTTTTACGTCAGCCCGGCCGTCTTACGGCGAGGCCATGTCTGTGGACCGTACTGATCTGTTGGTGTGAGTTTTACGATGTACCCGCGGTGACGTTTGTATAAATGGACCTCAAAGGTCGTTACGTTACCTTTCATTTGGCATCCTTACGGGCATTCTTACACTATTGTTTCAGATGCATCGTAATCGGCTGATATTGGCTAACGAGACCGGCGATACCGATGCTGCAACGAAGCATCCCGGAGGATCGAGAGCTTCCGAAATATTGAACCGAAAGAAACAGAACGTCGCGATCATTCTCCAGCATTCCAGGAACGTGTCCAGGAAGAAATAAAAGAAGATCGCGGAGTCACCGCAGATATGTATCAGTTTCGATCGTGAATGTACACATGACCATTGTACCATTTTTATATCTTTACATTTTTACATTTTTATTAAATTATTTCGTCATTAAAGTTATACTTCGAATACGCCCATCCCAATCCTACAAATACTCTGGCGGACAAAATGATAAGGAACCTCAATATTTCTGAGGATGAACACCTATTTGTTCATATACATGGAAAATGAATACACGTCACAATATGGTAGTATTTTTGACGTAATACATGAAGAAATGAAATAAATCGTTCGATTCATTTGTTATTTATGCAAAAAAGTGAAATTTTGTGTGGACGAAATGATAAGGCACTTTAAATATGAAACAAAAATGCTTTGACGTTGTTCCCGTTTTGACCGGTGGTTAAGCTGGAAAATGAGGCCAACTCCGGGATTTTACAGGCTCCTAGGCAGACCACCCGACATAATGCATGATATTCGGGAATTCGATTCCTGACACAGGAAAATTCGTTCGGGTAGAGTGCCAGGCGAGACCACCTGAGACGCATTCGATCAGCCTATCTTTCGGACATCCGATCCCTTTTACCTGCGCTATCATGTACGCCGTTATAATTGTACATGCATTCGATCACGTACGCCACAATGACAAAAGGTATAAAAGAGTAATAAAACAGTCGTTCATTGGTAATCAAGCATAATAAATTTCTTACCTTACTTATTAGCTCTGTATTATTACGCCACGGCTAATATACGTAAATTACTGAATAAAACCGCGCAAGTAACATGCAAATACGAGGCATAATTCGCTGATCACAGCACAATACACGTGTGCCAATAATTAGGCCAGTATCCTCCCCCTCCCCTATATGTACTTCATTTATGCTAAAGTAGCGACTACCATTTGGGACCAATTGTTTTTTTCCACTTTGTGCCATCCACGTAGACCGAGAATTTTTCTCATCAAGTATATACTTAAAACCATTTATTTGTTGATCGCGTCTGCGATTCTGTAATAAAGACTCGACGTGTTTACGTGTATTTAATCGTTTATTTAGGTTCAACCATTCCGACTAACAGTCTCCCATTCTGGGATAGTTCCAGCCCCGAACAGAAATGAATAACACATGGAAGGGATGAAGCAGGGTTATGTTAGAGGAGGAAACACAAATTTTTTGAAAAGATGATTATTTATTTTATAATGAGGATGACGAAGAATTATGACAGAGGAAGAAAATTGTAACTTTGTTTTTAAAAATTCATTATTTAATTATTTATTTTTATTGGGATTATGGCTTGGATTATTTATTTACTGTACAAAGTTTTACTAAAACTTTTATTATAATTTTTATTTTAAAGAAGATATTTGTACGTTATGCACGAACGACTGATCGCCCAATTTCAACTAACAGACCGCGACTGAATATCGTCCGCGTATATACCTTTTTGATGTGATCCTCTCCACCAATTAAAGACGGTCATTTATCGCGTTTTACATTGTATGCTACCGCTAGTGTGCTCTAACGACACCGGCGATAATGGGTGTGTATCGCGGTGTGTATTTATAAGTTACAGTTTATATTACCGCCTGTGCGCGCTTAAGAAACCGGCGCAATGAAATCTGATAATTTCGAACTTCAGTCCCAAGTAAAGTATAAATTAATTTTTGTCCGAGGCTACAGTTACTTTTTCAACAATTTTAGATTACAACTATTACTACTACTACTACTATTGGTTGTCCTTTTAATAAATATATGTACTATTAACTCTGAATACACTGGGTAATGATATAATGAGTAAAAGAAAAGTGATAATAATAGAGTACATCTATATCGGCCATGAATTGAATTTTGATGAAATCGAATCGATTATGAATTGGGTACGAGGTGTGAAATCCAATCGAATAAAAAAATGGATCTTGTGCTACGAATTAGTTCGCGGTCAATTAGTATAACAACAATCCACCACCGTCCCTGATAGATCCGCATTTTTTAAAAATTGCTACGCAATACATCGTTCTTTTCTAGCACATGTTTATATATTTTGCATGTTTGTATTTTTTCAGAAGTAAACAAGCTGTAGGAACAAAAATGATGCGCAACGCAGGAGTCGACGAAATGAAGATTATGCAAGAAATGTTCGAAAAATCTCAAACCCATATTCATTGCCAGAAAGCATTTCATCATCGAGGCAGGGATGCAGAAGAAATCACGTGCACGAACCATCATCGCCAAAGGATTCAACATTGTGGACTTACGGTCCGTGGTCGAACAAGCTTAGTGATAGGATATTACTCACGAACGTTTGCGTGTTCCACCGGTTTAAGGAGCTCAGGATTAACAACAACAATGTGCGTCCCGACATTTCACCGGGACGTTCGAGCGACTCAAATGAGTTGCGAGCTAAGATATCTTGACGCAGTATTGGAACCTAATACTTTAGAAGAGACATTGTCAATTAAACAATATCAAGACCATACGATTCGTGCATTAAGAAATAAATTGGAAACAAGCGAGGAAAAACATTATGAATTAAGGGACGGTTAGTTTATAGGAAAATAGAAAAATTAATAATGATAAATTGTTATTTTACGTACCCGCGTGTTTAGAAAATAATATTATTAGGCTAATGACAATATATATATATATATATATATATATATATATATATATATATATATATATATATATATATATATATATATTATATAAATATATATAAATATATATAAATTATTAGGCTCATGACAATTTGGGGCATGTAAGTATTGATAAAGTCATCGATGACATAAGACAAATATACTGGTTTCCGGAAATGCGACAAAAGATTAAACAATATATTAACAATTGTTTGAAATGTATTGAATTTTAGCTAATTAGTGGTAGACAGGAGAGGTTTTTGCATAGTTTACCTAAAGGTGACCTACCATTTCAGACAATTCATGTGGATCATTACGGAGAAGTGTGGAAAAGGTTTTATATATGTTTTGGCAGTAGTGGATGGGTTTATACCAAATTCGTTAGACTGTTTGCTTGTAGATCGACAAGATCTGAAGAAGTGATTCGAAATTTGACAGAGTTTGAAATGAAGCATTGTGTCAGATTGTTCGAAAACTAAAACGATACCGCATTGTGAATAAGTTTAAGTTTGTGTGTGTTTGTATGCGTATTTGTTGCATTCCGTAAGACTTATTTTTATTATTTCTTATTTACGTTTTGTGTAATATGAATTGTATATTTTTTAAGATCTAACTCTTGGAAATAAAGTTGTGATTCTTTGGTGACCATGGATGGTCATTCTACAGTTCAGGATTGGCCGATCTGTAGAATGAATCGTGTTAGCTGTGAGATGCGATCGATAAGAAGATTGTTTAATACATTACGATGTTTATTCGAACCGAGCCTTTGTGAAATAAACAATTTAAAACTTCGACCCAGAATAATAAATTTGCCGATTCATTTCCTACAGTATCATGATACAAATGTCGAGCGATCAGATCTGGGATGAGATCCTGACTACAGGAATCCTTCCCAACTCCCCAATAGTTCAAGAAACCGAGCCAACAACAAAACTATATCAGTCACCTCCTACGAAAATGCCAAACGAGAATACGCCCCAACCAAGGACCAAGCCATAATACTGCATGCTGTAGATGGTATTTCCGTCAGGGACTATGTATTAGCCATAGGAAAGATAATAGGCCCCAGATCTATCAAATACATATCGAGAATTTCAAACGGTAGGGTATGCACGTACCTAGATAACAAAGAAACTGTCAGCAACATAACAGCAATATTTAAATCAATTACCATCAGCAACATAAATATTGAAATCCGTCCTATGATTTCGCCGACCCAACGTATCGAGCTGTCAAATGTAGCATCGATCATCCCAAATTCAGTAATTGAAAATGCATTTAGAACCAATAACATCAAACTCTGCTCAAGAATAACCGACCTGAGAGCAGAGATATCTGACCCTGAATTTGTGCAGCTTCAGACGTCAAGTATACGTCGATATCGACGTCCTGAACAAATTTCCAAGCACATTCTTAATTAATTTTGACGATACCCTACACAGAATTTGTGCCTCTACTGACAAACAGATTTGCTTATTATACAAAAGAATATGCGCAATAAATAAACAAAATTTATGTTTCTATTCACTATAAGAAGTGCTTTATTATATGAGAAAACTATTGATTCAATAATACTATCATAAATAATAAAAGTGAGTAATAATTTTTATAATAATATCGTGTCCGAATATTAATGCGAGTCACTGTACTTGAAAGCAGTAATCACAGACCCAGATTTTGCAAACATATTAAGTTTCAGAAGAAGACAAGTCTACAAACTTGTTTATAACAAGTCTCTGAATATTCACCACTTCAGAGGAACAGATCTGCTTCAATTGTAATCAATCAAGCTATAAGCAATGTCCTAACAATACAAACACGAACGAAAACGGTTCCCAAACCGATCCGAATATAAATCCCCTCCCCCCGCATTAACGTATCAATCATCAATGATATATTCATATCGGTCAACGTATTGTCGAATATCAAGAAGGCAGGACAAATACAATGGAAATAGAGACAGAAGAATCCAACACAAACAAAACGGAGAATAAGAGACCGCTATCTATAACATCAGAAGAAAGCCATATCAACCCAATAAAATTAGCGACTTGAATTTCAAGATCTCTGCTCCAATAACATTAAAAAAAGATTAATCAAACAAACAGAACCACCCTTTTGCAACACGTGCAACCAAACTATGTCGACCAACCACGTCCTTTTCGAATGCAGAAAATACGAAATATCAAGACAAAAATACAAGATACTACCCGTCGTAAAATTCCTAAAGGAAACCAACATCTACCAAGAAATAAAAACAAGAAACAGGACAATAAACCGTCGCTAATGACATGAAGGTCGATGCGACGTTAAACCTGAAAAAAAGATTCTTGGTCTTTTCCACAACAGTTTTCTTGTACAAATTCGTTGTATATTACCATCGCTTATTAAAAATGAATATTACGAGCCAGGCTCGCGAACGAGAGTTAGTCGCGTTTCTTATAATTGTTGTTACAAAGCAGTTTAGTTATTAAAATTTAAGAAATCCCTACAAAATGCAAAATACAAAAGTGTTAGATAAAAGCAATGATAACGAATCCAGTGATAGTAACGTGTTTGCGCCAATCACAAAGCGTGTAAAGCGTATGATTATAGTTGGGAGTAGTGAAGAGAAAGGTACGACAATCATGGATTGTGGAAAGTAAAAAACACACCCATAGTTTCGAAGTATTCTGAACATCATGGAATAAAAGCGTCTATTTTAAATAATTTAAGCGAGAATCCAACAATGTTAGACCTATTTTTTATTACATTTGATAACATGTTTCGGGAAATGCTGACCATGAAAACAAATCGCTTCGCACATCAGACAATTCACGACGAGCGAAAAGACGGCATGTGGACGACACTTGGTATCCTGTTATCTTAGATGAAATAAAGGCCCATTATGCACTGTGAATTTTGATGGGTCAAGTGAAAAAAATCAAATATTTAACTGTATTGAACTAGAAGAGCTGTAGTAGAAACGCCAATATTTAGACAAACGTTGCCTTTTAAGAGATTTCGGCAAATTTCAAGATTTTTACATTTCTCTGATAATGAAACTGCTGATAGTAATCACCGACTTCTAAAGATAAAAGCTATCATCAACCTTTGGAATGAAAAATTTAAAGAAATTTACACACCCAATGAATATGTCAGTATAGACGAATCCTTAATGAAATATAAAGATCGTTTAGCGTACAAACAATTCAATCCATCCAAAAGAGCCTGATTTGTATTAAAAATTTACAAATTGTACGAGGCAAGTACCGGTTTCTGTCATGGATTTAAAATATATACTGGCCAGTACAAAATTGATCGAAATGATAGTGCGTTAGAGAACGTTGTGATAGAGCTGTCAAAATTTATAATAAACAAGGAATATACTTTGTCTCTGGATAACTGGTACTCTTCGCCAAATCTGTTTTTAAAAATTACACCAGAAAAAGGCAAACGTAATCGAGACAGTGCGCAAGAACAGGAAAAATATGCCAAACGCCAATCAAAAGCATATTTTGAAGAAAGGCGAATGTATATGAAGATGTTGCAATAATTTGATAGCTGTGAGGTGGAAGGACAAGCGCGACGTGTATATGATATCAATGAAACACGAAACTGCAGAGATGGTCGAGTAATCAAACAAAGAATTACAGAAAGTAATGAAGCCTAAATGTATCCTGGAATATAACAAGGTTATGGGTGCAGTTGATCATCAAGATCAGTTGTTTGCCTGTTTCCGAATCATGAAAAAAGTCATCGAAGGATGCCGAAAACTTTTCTTTTGCATGTCAGATATGGCTCTGTTCAATACCTACATTATGCATAAAGCTATTCACAGTTGAAAAAGGGAGACTTATGTTGATTACGGTATAAATATAGCAGAAGCAATTTTACAAATTGTCGAATTACCGGACTACAAAATGCGTGGAAAATTTAGATCAGTTGAAACACCTCTTCGACTCCAAGTTCATACATAAATATAAAATTCGAAGCGAAACGAAGTGAGAATGCGCGAAAGGTAAAGTAGCTTCTGCCGGAATGTTTTAAGAAGTATCATACCGTGGAGGATTTTTAGAGTTGTACGTATTTTCTTATTAGATATTCATTCAAGGTAAACATTTTTTATGATTGATTTTTTTTTGTTTATAATATGCTATGTAACATCAAAAATGATTTCTGAGGGTGAAAAAATAATGTATGTAAAATTTCAAAGCGACTGGATAACGGTAACCCGTGTCGCATCGGGTTCAAAGATTTGAAATTTCTATTATGTACGTTTTAATTTTAATATAAATGTGTACCACTGTTTTAGAGGCGGTACTAAATATTTTTTATAAAGAAACGAAAGAACTTCAAGAAGAACCGCAAGATATGATTTTTCACAGTAACGAAATTGTGAACAGAAATTACGTATTCTAATCGAGAGAATAACATTTGAAACTGCACACGCTCCGACGAACTCTCCTCACTCTCTTTCATTTCTCAAGGCCCATACCCAATAATAACAATCACATTCACATTCTCCCTGTTTTTTATTATGTTGACTTATATGTCTAGTCATGTTTGGAATAATAGAAAATGTTACCTTTTATCTTTTGTAATAAACTTGTTCCATTCCGTAGAACCTCCCGTAGAATCCTCATCCGCGGCATAAATTCGCTAACGAGCGAACGCAATCGCGGGTCGAAAAAACTCGACTCGCTTCGCACACACATTTTGGTCCTTCGAGCCGGATCCGCGACACATTCCGGTCCCTCGAGCCGGATAAGTGCGAAACAAACTGGTTTAATTGATTCGGTTAATCTCCCGACCACAAGTCTGGAAATATGTAGTCCTATGCTTTTCTGGCCAGTGCTCAGTCGATACACTTGACTAAACCAATTTCACACCAACCGATGATTTTCGAAAAAGAATTTCATAATTTTGGTATTCTAAATAATGTTGTATACATAATAAATCTCACAGGTGTATTTTAAAAATTGGTGAAAAAAATTTCTTTAATGATATTACAATAATTTAAATCTCTGTAGTTTCGGGAAAATACTCTATATACTATATTGTAGTACCATATAGTGTTTGTTTTAATTAGTTTTATTTATTTTGATCTTATTTTTATTAATAAATATTTAGCGTTATTTATAAAACTTACATTTGTAGGATAGTAATGCATAAATGCTAACTGAAAACGTGATCATTTTTTTATATCATTATACTCGAGGTAGGAAAGTTAATTCTTAATTCTATCAATTCAAATGAATTCTGCAGTATTTATGGAGTATATTTTGATTCCAATAGATCATTTTGGACATATGTCGCACAATGTTGTCATCGAGACGAGCTTTTCTATTTCTTCCATCGAATGTGTCGACCCGATGTCGCGTTCAGTGATGGTTCGTGAAAGAAATTATTCGTAATGAGACTTAATTCTGTTTGTACTATACACAGTATTGTACTATAAGGAAATTATACATATATCTGTTTGAACCGTTCAAACGAACACGGTAACTCCTACTAACGTATAGTTTAAAGCTAACGAGAAGACTTTTGCGACCAACGTGTCCGCACTGTGTATAGTCGCCTTCTCGTCAAGTCGGAATAATGCATATAGCGGCTTGAGTACGAATCATGCATAAATAAAGTGTGGATAGTAAAGTATTACTATATTACTTTCATGCATGCTATAGCGAAGACAACCTGCAAAATTGACATCACTTTTATCAACACTAAATTAAATTGTGGGTTTAAACATGAATGTTGAGTATTATCAAAATCTGAATCATAATAACGTTCTATGTGAAATATATAATAGAATGAACCATCTACATCTTACAGTTGTATGTATTTACGTAACCGGAGTATGAAGTTTTGGAAATATGTAGTACTCAGGAAGGCTCATAAAGTGCAAAAATAAATTAAATGTTCGACAATTTTCAAAATTACTAGTTCGTTATTCTTATAAAAGTTTATGTTGCAAATATATCTTTTCGTTGGGAACTCTAGTAGTGTTGGAAGGATGAATTGGATAGAGTGGACTGTATAGTAAAGAACGCTAGTGTAATAACACTAAATATATTTTAACCAATAAGATTTGTACAGAGCAGCATAATATACAATAGAATGATAAAATCTAATGATGTATCATGAAGGTCACTAATTTATACGATCAAGCGATCAATTTATGATTACAAAGCTGTAGCGAAATTTGCAAGAGCAATTGATTACAGCGAAGCTAGGCTGCAAGCACAAAAGTATACAGACACTGGACTGCAAGAGCAGAGAACTTAGAGTTATATATACTAGCGCAACTATATGTATCTACGTAACAGTAGTTGATAACTAATGCCACGTTCGCGGTGTGAGGGCCTATTTATTTCGTTGTGAATATTGAAAACTAAGCAGCACTGAAAGTTCGTTACAGTGCACGAAGGCAATGACCTAACGAAGAGCGCTGCATGGGAAACAACGAAAAATAGGTAACGGATTTGATATTGGGATTATTGGAAGGTGATAAATACATTGCGACGCTGCAAAAAAAGACTGTTTGAAGTGTTTACTACGGGTTGTCTACCTAGACGGGCGTCGAACTCGAACAGCTGAGCTCGACTTAATGTAAAAAAACTAACGTCGCGCTAGAGTTCTTATGCATCGATCCAAGTAATACCAGTAAAGAGGAGGTAATGGACTGGCGATCTAAAATTGATCGATTTGATTTAGGAGATACGGGGCCATTTTGCTTGACAAATTTCCAATATTCGGAATCAGTAACGGAATCGCCAACATCTAATTTCACCACAAATGAAGAGTTGCATTAAATAGAACATTCAGATTGAGAATTCTCCACTTTTTATTACTGCAGAGCTATGCATTCTTGGCAGTTTGCAGAACATTTCTTGTACTCTACGCGCCCGAAATAACTAAATGTTTTCCTGAAATGGTTATAATATGGAGGAAGAAAAGCAGTGTAACAATAGTCGTTGGTTTCATTAGTCGAAGACAACTATGGCTGGATACGACAACGATTCTTACCTAAGTATTAATTACAGGCAAATATAGCCATTTTCAAAAAATGATAAGTTAACTTCACAACTATCGACTTCAATTTCCAATGTATTTCGGAATAATTGCTGATTAATTCAGGGTTACAAAATTTCAAATAGTGTACATAACTAGAAAAGTAACGCGCAGTGGATACATTCTTGGTAAACTGGCAACAAATATTAATCACATAATGAAAAATAGCAAGAATGCACGATTCCTAGTAAATATTGAAGTGGAAATACAGAAAGCAGGAATTTGCTTGCTTGATGATTTACAGTTTTTGCCGTTAACAAAAACCGATTGAGTCAACATGGAAGTTGAGTGATGCAGTTTTCATGTCAAGATTCACGTCAGTGTTCAGCAGATATCCAGATGACTATTGCGGAAGTAACCAACAAGAAAAGTAAGACTACATTGATCTGAATTTCGACGTACTTTTGAAGCAAGGCTTTGAGAATTGTGCAGTAATAGTACCAAGAGTCATTGAAATCTGGATCGGTAATTTTTATTTACTCGTCATTATATGCTGTTGCCTTCCATTAATTAAAAACTTGTAACCATATTTGGATAACAAGCAATACAGCTTCAGAGGATTGATTTCTACATTCAAATCCTACTGCCACTAGAGATATTGCTTTCTCGAGTTCGTTGATCAATTTACTGTCTGCTTCCTATTCTGACACGATTAAATCGAATACTCTAGATTTATAAAAATCCATGTTTAAAATGTTCAAGTTGGAACATTCATTCGATGAAATTGATAATGCAGATTGTCTAGTTGTAGCAACTTTTGCGAGGACAAAACCTTGTTGTTGTCTATTAAGTAAGCTGCAAAGTTAAAAAGTAGGTGCGTCGAATCTTTTCGAGCAAACTCAAGCATTTATAGCATTGCAGAGTTAATGCAATTAATAAACTTATTTCTGAGGTTTTTCATAGTTGTGTCATTGGTTTAAATAGGTCTATGATTTATATTGGACAGTATTTATCGCAGTTCTTCTTGTGAAATGGAATCGCATTGTATATTATGTGCTTGAGTACGAACGCTGTGTATTTCGAACTGATTGTATTTTTACTGATTGCGATACACTGCATTGGTTTAGGTTGAAGTACGGAAAAGACTCGGTCAGGAAAGAAATTTTTCATTCTTATTGGAGGTTTTGTAAACGTTTTTAAAAAAGACAGAAATGGTAAATGTTTATATTGTTTATATAACAGTGCAATACATCCTTCGCAATATTTTGGGTCGTAACATTCCAATTTCAAAAAATCCTTCTCGCTAACATTGTTTTTATGTGAAATGAAGTCATTTGCATAATTTGGGCTTGATCGAGTTTCGGAGATGCGTTCGAGACTAGTTTCGGAATGACAATATCTTTTTCAGTAAACTTGACAATTTCGAATTTGACGAACGTCATCAATTAAATTGTTAGAATATTCAAAAATCTTATTTCTCTATAATCATAAATAAATTATTTTTGATGATATAATTAAATAAGTCAATGCGGGTGAACTCCTGGGGCGAATTTTACTTCTGTATTCTATCGTATTCTGTAGAGGCTATTTTTATCGCTGCTATACAGGGTTTCTCAAAATAATGTTACTTGAATTGACCTCAGGAACCCTCCATTTCCGCAAGTAACATAATTTTGGTACACCCTCTATATGGTGTCAGAATGTTCACTTTACTGTACACTAGAGGTAAGCAGGGATCTGAGATTTCAGGTTAGAGTAGGGTCGAAAATTTTCTTTGAGTTTGGGTCAGAACCCGAAACTTTGGGTCCCGAAATGTTCAGAAATATAGTGTATATTACATATTACATGTTACTTGTGAACTCGCCACGAAATCTATATAGCGGGGCAGTGTCATTTGGGAGCCGATTTTGCAAGTAGCACCTTGCTTCTAGGCTCCTGGTGAAACGCTGACGAGTGGTTCTTTTTTGTTTATGCTGTGATGTTGGATCCGTTGCTGCCTGTAATCCAGACTTATCAAGTGAATTACGTGATTGTGGTTACCTGCAGGATGTAAAAAATTCATTTTAATGAGTGACTGAAGGAGAAAAATTTGCAAAAAAACTCCGGCTTGAGAGGATGCCGTTGAATAATATGGTGAATAATATGATTATATTGTTACGGTGACTTGTCCAAATCAAGTCGCTGTAATGTGAAACTGCCCTGTTGTGAACAACTCCTTAAAAAATAATAGAAGATAGGTGTTGCCACGGAAGAGTGTTACCAACGGACAATCGGAGAGTCGAAATCGGACCGTTGAACGAGCAACATTTCAAATTGAAAGATCTGAAATATAATCGTATTGAGTTGTATTATAGTTTATATTCTTTATTGTAAATATATATAAAATGCCGCGACGCGAGAGAAACGGAGTGATTCGCAACAATATGATAAGTAGAGGATAGGTGTGGAGAGGAAAGGAGGGTAGGGTGAGTCAGCGATGAGGAAGTGGGGGTGTTGGATTGAGTGAGTAGTGGTGTATTACCATTTATTGCTTTGGGTGTGATGGGGTCAAGTCAAGTTGAATTAGGATTGTACGTGGAAAAGTGCTGAGAGTTGGAGTTAACTATTTGTGTTAAGGCTCGAGAATTGGTAGGTTTCAAGATTATTGGAGTTGGGTGGAAGGGAGGGAAAGAGGAGTTCGTTGTTATGATTGTTGTACTTTGTTGAGCTTGTAGCTCCTGTAGTGGTTGTTGCTCTAGATGACGTGGAGAACTTCAACGTTGAGTGTTCTGGTGAGCAGTGGGAGTGTACAAGATCTGTGTGTATGGGCTATAATTGCCGCAGTTTGTTAAAGTTAAAGTTGCTTGAGATGCGTCAGGGACGGGGGTAAATGAAATGTAATTATTGGACGTGCGAATTGTAAAAAGAGATAATAGGAGTGCAATGCATGCAACCACGCAGGAACATTTGCTATGTTACGAGTCGAGGGCCAGGCAGCTTTGCGTGGTCAGAGGTTCGATGCGATTGGGATTTTTTATAAGGGAGTTTGCGTGGACCAGCCGATGCTTCTTTCAGCACGGATGGCTACCTAGTAATCAAGATAGGATTTGGAGAAATTGGATAGGATGAATAGAATAGATGATAGAATAGAATAGAATGGAATAGGATGCCACGTAACTTTTGCAAAAAAAATTGAAGATATACCTCGAGTAGTTGTTTATTGGTTAAATATTTATATGTTATTAAATAATTAATAGTATATCATAAGTTAATTATATTTAAGAATAATGTTAAGATGTAAAGATTTATAAATTTAGATTACTTCTTTTGAAGTAGAATTGTTAATTAATCTATGAATGTATAAAGATATTTATTAAATATTAATTATTTGTTTAATGGATCCATTTAAATATATCTATGAGGACAGATAATATTTCTAAATTTATAGTTGATCTATTAAAAATATATATTAATAAATTTAATAATCCTGTGATTTATATTTTATATATAGATATTAATATATATTATAATAAGAGGTAAATATATATTTAAATATGTATTTATTATACAGGGTGTCCCAAAAATGTCTTGCAATACGGAAATGTGAGGTAGCTGAGGTCATTCTAAGTAACTTTTTCCTTCGCGAAAATGTAATCTGCAGCTTTGTTTACGAGTTATTAACGAAAAACACTGACCAATGGGCGGTGACGACGCGAAGTTCGAGAGCCCGCAGCACGAGACTTTGGCAGAAGGTCCGGACGGACTCGAGCCGCGTTCGAAGTACTGAACAAGTCACGAAGCGTGAACTTTCCGGATTTTTTTTACTATGTAAAAGTGATATTTTAAAAAAAAGAGCTGTTCATCTTTATTTTAGAACGTCTGTAGAATATTTACTAATTTTTCGGACCCGAAATAATATGTAGTTTAACCGTGACAGCCGTTTTAATTTTCTGGTGTGCGTGACACCTCATGTGTACCATATGAAATTTTTATACAAGGTGTACAGTGAAGATTAACAAAGTTCGTAAGTGATATTTTAATTTAAATAATTCCATGTCCGAACAGAATTCAACGAATGATTTGCAAAGCTGATTTAATAATAAATAATCGCATTAAGAGTCGTAAAGGATTTGTTTATTAGATCGATTTATTATCGATTATCGTGAGAATGTATCGATGTCCTCTATTATCTCTAGCATATCGTTGAACCTCGACGAAGTCGGCTTGCCAGAGATTGTTACGTAAAACGATACCAAGAAGTATAAAAAAAAGAAGGAGTTGAGCCGTTGCCCAACTCTCTAACTCTTTATTACAAATAATACAAGTTTTATACGATTTACAATAGTTTATACCGAGTACAATAGTTCCGTAGCTGATGGAGGATTCGTCAAGACTGAGGTTTGGGGCGTTGGAGACTGGTATTTATATCGGTCTTTGTCAGGGGTTGGAGCTTCCAGAACATTCGGCGAAGGGGTCATGTGCAGGATCTTAGGTGGGTTATCTTCCGGATGACGTAGTGTCTGTGTGTAACATGAGAATGTATTGAGGCCCTTACAAGCTCGTCGAGTCCTCGCACGATCACTCGCCTGCGCGGGAAGAAACGCCTCGCCGGAGCATGCAGTTCATTCACCAACTTTACGTTCTCATCGCCCATGATTACCACTGACACCTCTCTCTCTTGCTTTATCGGGTTCGCGGTCGCTTCAAAACGAAAGATGAACGAATTCTTCGTTTAACTTTATGCTACCGAGGTTTCTTCGGTTGCTGACGCTGCCAATACCGCAACATTTTTCTCATTTCTCGGTTCAATCATTATCTTCTTCATCTATGTTTCGAGCAGCTCTTGTTGTTGTTGTTGTTTAATCTGATGTATTTGTTGACAAACGTGGTCGAGTCTCAACTCAATATTTGTAAATCTATCGTTCCAATTTTCGTCCACAGGTATCGTTTGATTGGTTTCGCAGCAATTCCAACGAATGCTCGTTCTATCGAACCACCTGTTAAATTTATCAACAGGCATTTCATTCATTACTGCAGTAACGAGTATCAAACGATTTAATTTGTAATCAATCCGACTTCTTCGAAATTCTTCGATTACGGATATTATTTCGTTGTCGTGACCATTGGGCCCGGCATTTTTCGATGCCATCAGCAATTTCAAACGATCCACCAGCTCGTTCGGATCGCTCCAATGCACGTAATCGATCGGATTGTTGGTTACACGCATCATCGTTGGAAATTGTATAATTGTACCCATTCCTCGCAATGTCGAAAACATCGGTCCTATGATAGTTTTGTACTTGTAACCCTTATTCCCCATTATCTGGTTACCTCGCTGATACGCGCGCGTAGCGATGAGAATGTTTCTGTAAATATCCTTATCGACCTCGGTGTACAGGTTCTCGTCGGGTATTCTTTTGAATATCAATTCGTAGAGACCTGGAGTTCCCTCGTACCTAATTTTATTGATAACGATATCGTCATTGCTTTCAACATCAAACGTGGTGTTTCCAAGCATCAGTTTGTCATTGTGAAAATACACTCCGTACACGTTGTCCAAATTTTTCGGTGGTCCGCTAAAGAAATTGCGCAAGTATTTGCTCGCTAAAGGTCCAAGATTGTTGAACAAATGTTCGTATTCATCGCGGTGCATTTCAGGACTTTTCAAAATGTTTCGCACCGATGATTCCAACGATGGTGTGGCCGTTGGAGATGATTCGAAAGCTTTCTCCTGTTGCTCCGAAAGTATCGTCGGTATCGGTTCGAGCGCCTTATTGCCACCCGCCTTGTTAAGGTCACTGTTGCCACTGTCGTCATCGTCGTCGTCGTCGTCGTACAACACATACCCGATGTTATCGTTGGTAAGGACAGGGGAATATATTTTCTTTTTCTTCTTCAAATGCACCCTTGGCGTTAAAGCTGCTTCGTCATGCTTCCTCTTCTTCTTCTGGTTCCATTTTCTCTCTACTTTCTTCATAGAGAATAGCGACTGCGTTTACGGATCCAACGGCCGATCCGCGATCGGCATATTATCGTTCGCTTCCATAGCTGTATTTTGAACCAGCTGTTTCAACGGCTCCTCGATCGGGCGTAAATTCGTCTCAATGTTCGACTCTGTATTCATTTTCTCAACCTTCAGAGCTAAACTCTTTTTACGTATAACGTCACTGGTCTTGGTTATTTCTTTGGCGATCGCGGTTCGCCGGTTTTCCTTAGACCGACGCATATCGGGCGGTACGATGCGACTTCAACGACTCTTGCAGTCCAAATGAGCCCCGATCACAGCACGACGAATTCGTTAAACCGCGCCTGTAACGATCACGATTCGCAGGGCTGTCTTTGTCGATTACAGGGAATCCGTACTTGTTTCGCCAACATCTCGTACAAAGTGCGTTGAACGTTTAGAACGATATATCTGTATTCATATAATTCGTGACATCTTGATTGAATAGAATCACTAGATTCGCATTGTCACGAATCAAATGTTTGGGTATTCTCGCGTACGATTGCGACAAATAGAAACAATCGACGTGCGAATGTCTGCCTATCGCGAAATATTCTCTCATGACATCCTGTTCGTCGCAAGCAACGTCGTCAAAGATAAATATTGAATTCGGCCGAACATCTGCCGGGAGAATCACGTCCGCGTTGTCCGAGTAGGCAAAATAACCTACATCCCCCACGGACGAGAGCAAGTTGCTCAAGTATTGATACTTTGGTTGACGCAGCGATTTCGAATACACGGACACGTTTGCGAATCGCAGCCAATTCGGACTCTCTAACAAACTAATCATAACGTTCGTTTTACCACATCCTCACGGGCTGCTTATCACGCACCGTATACTACTCGGTAGCAATGATCCGTGTTTCCGAATTATCACATCGTGATCGTCGAACGTGCGGCAGGTCGGAACCCGGACATTCAAGGACTGTCGTACGTAACTGTAGATATCAGTCTCCCCGTATTCCAATGATAGAGCGCATCTCCATGTAAACTGACGTACGTACATTTTTTCTTTTTTCATAATCAACAGAAAAATAAAACAAACCTTGGCATAACAGCTCCATATACCATTTACAGACTGGTAAAAACAGCTCTGTATACCGTTACACACTGGTAAAAACAGCTCTCTATACCGTTACAGACTGGTAAAAACAGCTCTGATAAGATTAGGTATGGGTCTGAAGAAGAAGAAGAAGAAGAAGGAGGAGGACCGACGAACAGTCAAAGGAAAAAGAAAGAAGGTAGAAACAGTATCGAAAGAATTCTACCTATCACCAAACGAGGCGGTTTTCTACCGCTGTTATTACCCGCCTTGGGAGCTTTGGAAGCGTTGACAGATGGCGCTGCACTGGGGTGATCAAAACAATAAACGATGCGAAAGCTGCGAAGAAGTAATTGGAAGAAGCGCGACGACACAATCGCGCTATGGATGGTCGCGGAGTGTATCTCGCGCCGTACAAACGTGGAAAAGGAATGAAGAAGAAAAAAAAAGTCAAAAGAAAGGAAAGATTATCGCATTTTCGCGGAGTTTTCATGCGCGATGAATTGCCGAAACAAATATGGGTAAACGAATGAGGAACAGTGAATCTGGATAGCGGTCATGGTTCAGGAACGCACTGGGTGGCGTATATAAATTATGATTCGCGAGTCAGTTACTTCGATAGTTTTGGAGATCTTCGACCATCGATCGAATTGATTCATTATTTCCGACCATCGCGTACAATCACAAGATTTATCAAAGTTACAACGAAAGCGTGTGCGGGCAATTGTGTGTGAAATTTCTGCGAGGAACTCTAATATAGTCCGTCGCAAGAATGTCATACACGTTCACGCTATCGGGAAGAAGTAGCGTGTTATTGTCCAAGTACTTCCCGCCTATAGATCTCAACAATGCCGATTACGAATTGGGTCTGCTCGATTTGCAACCTTATTACACGATACCAAACATCAGTTCAAATATCGGTATTGGGATTAAGGCTTGGATTATTTCTCAAATAAATATGATATTAATTCTTTTTCTTAAAAATCTTTATTTTTACTTTTATTTGAGAGAAGGTATATGTACGAACTGACCGAGCGACCAAAATCAACTGAGCGACCGGCAACTGAAAATCGCCTGCTTATATACCTTTTTTGGTGTGGTCTTCTCCACCAATCAGAGACGGTCATTCATCGCGTCTTACATTGTATACGCGGTACTGGGATCACTAACGGTCAGAGCACGATGTGTTCTAACGACACCGGCGATGGTATATGGCGATATCTTTGATGTACAGTTTACATCACCGTCGGTGCGCGCTGACGGAACCGGCGGAAACGTAATCTGATATTTTCGAATCTCAGTCCTAAGTAAACTATAGATTAATTTTTGTCCGAGGCTAAAGTTTTTTTTTCAACAATCGGAAACAATAAATTCTATTTCGGCGACGAGAGTGAGGAGATAATCATCTCCAGCCAAAGATAACAACGATGTTATAAGGTAACAACACTATGAAAAGCGAAATTAAAAGCGCATATAAGATAGATTTTACGAAACCCGACACCGTGGGTCCTATCCTAGGATTCTCTAGGAATCGCATTTTATCACCGAACACGTGGCATGTATCGCACACTTTCGTGAATATCATTAACACGAATATTATTCGAATAGAATGCAACGTAACCATCGGTTCGTACGATAACGGGAAACTGATTCACACGATACACGAATTCGCGCCCAACATGTCTCCGGGGTATAAAATATCGGAAACGCCGGCACGAGTCATTTACCTTCCGATCGTTACACGATCAATGGACGATTTAACGATTCGCATCGTGGATCAGACTGGACGTTTGATTGATTTTCGAAACGAAGAAATCACGGTACGGCTGCATGTTTGTCGAACCGTCTCATAACCTTGACATAGCTGTTATGTTAATTCATAATAATAATAATACGATATCGAATACGTCGAACATAAAAAATGATGCTCCGTTTCAAAATAACAACAACAATATGGAGAAGAAGAAGACGAGGAAACTAACCGAAACGTAGAATATCTGCGATCTTTGGGATTCATCGTTACCAAGTAATCGAACTCGCTTCACCGCCATGTCCAACGACATTTCGAACATCTCTGAGGCACCAATCTTCGACAATCGAATAATTACGATCGACCTGCACACCTACAATCCGTACGCCAACACAACGTTTGGAAACAGCGATGAGATAAGAATACCCATTCCTATACGTGGAGGGAAGACTCAGCCTACCGGGAGGATCGACCAACGTCACGGTGGCTCTAGAGAACAATGCGGTAGCGTTTATTTTCGACGAGATACATTACGAACTGATCGGAGTGTAAATCGATCGGTCCAGAAATCCCGGTACAACGACGACCTTGAAGAATTACATCAGTCTGAACATTACGAAGAGCAACGCGCTGTCCAACGCGGGCTGGATATACAGAAACTCTCACCGCAACGCCTACGAATTTGCTAAATTTCAACTTTTGCGTGCCTATGAACACATTGCTAGGCTTCTGCGAAGATTACAAACGCGTTGTAATAAATGCTCGGCACGGATTGATGATCGGCACGATTGATTTTTCGCGCGCGCCACGACGCTAACGCGTTACGAAGCTGGTCCGACAATGCGAAACCTGTCCTGGATTTGTATAAAATTCAATGGAGAATGCCGCACGTCGCTTTGGACGAACTACACAAGTTGTCGATGCTGCGTATTTTTGAGAGCGAAAGATCGATCAGCATGAGTTTCCGTTCGTGTTAACTGTACGAATATCCGATGCTGCAAACAACCATGAAGCACACGTTGGCGATGAAAACGACTCCGCAAATGAAAAAACCGCGGTACGTGATATTCGCGTTACCACCCGAAAGGAAAAACGATTTAAAGAGAAACTCTACCCAATTCGATTCCTGCTTATTATCCAATATTCGACTTTACCTGAACTCAGAAATGTATCCCTACAAGGCGAGGTGTTACTGAATACAATCGACTTTCTAATGTACGGACCGTTCGTCGTCATCAATTGCTCACGACAAAACAAAGCGCTCAAAAATGTAACCACCGACATGCGAATCGAATTCGAATGTCAAAAGGATGTCCCGCTTTCGACGGTCGTATACTGCCTGATGATACACGACTTCATCGTTGAGTACAGCTCGTTGACGAACATTGTCAGAAAAATTATATAATCATGAAAATTTTATTGTAAAACTAACATGTATCGAAAATATATATATTTACTATCATAAAATATCTCTCTCTTTCTCATCCTTTATTCCGAACAACCGCCAACCCGAGTAGCTAATTAAGCAAAAAAGAAATAACTAAAATTGCTAACATCCTGCATTCTCCCGATAAAACTACACTAATACTGTAAGATTAAATTTGGTTGGGTGATAATGTCTATTTAAGAAAGACGAATGCGATACTTTTTTCTTAGAATTTATTCAATTGATGCGTATGCTTTTACACAGCAAATTTACAAATTAAAAAATATTTTAAACTTTGTATTATATTTTTTTTATTCATCGTTGACGCCACCACCCTCGTTGTCGTCATCGTTGATGGACAAAACAGACATTGCGCGCTAAACATACATTATAATCAAGCGTTTTTTAAAATAAATTTTTAATTTCATTAATTTTCAAACTCACAACTATTGCACACGCCTTTGTCTTCTCCTCCATCGTATGGTAAAAGATGCCACACTCGTCCACGCTTCTTGGCGGTATCGACGTCGTTCGAGGATCGAGGCCGACAGGCACGTTGCCGCAATCTTCGTCGAGGACGTACGGACAATTCCTGGAGCAAAAGCGATGCTCCAACATGGGTTTATTCCCGGCTTCCCACCAATAGAATTCTATGCCGCACGCGAAGCATTCCACGAAATTATCCTCCCTCAGATAATAAAATCCGGCGATCGCGAGCTCCTCCGGTTTAATAAACGGGACCGGCCAATTTTCAAAGCTGCGAGGTCTGTCCTCTTTGCAGCGATAATCCATACGTTCCTACGTTTTCTCTTTCTCTCTCTCTCTCTCTCTCTCTCTCTACAAAAAGGCGCGATAGAAATAAAAAATAATTGTAACTAAAAAAAAAAGAAAAAAAATGTGTTACCTTTCGATTTCATTAGCCACATCCAAAGTACACGAACTTCGCTCAAACAACAATGATATTGAATCTTCTCTTTCGAAGTTCGCTTTCAGCAATGAAGCCTGCATGGTACGTCGTATTCTTGATTCATCGGTTCCGTGATCAATGAATTGAATTTCGGACAGCTGAGATATTACAAGTTGAAACTGCGAACTCCTATTTTATTTAAAATATCCTTTTCAATATGCCCCCCTTTGTACGCGACGACGGGATCCTTGTAGTCTCGAACGAAATTTTTTATAATAGTGCCAATGTCCTCTTGTTGATAATTCTTTTTCCCCTGGAAATTTTTAAATGGAATCCCGTGCACGAAATTCGAGACGTGCCATGCAGACTTCTGATCGCTTCTGGATAAATCCATGTAGCGAACGCGCAATTCGAATTCAAATAATTCATATTCAGCGGTATGAGCATTTACGATGGCTAATTCTTTACAATTAAATTTGTTGGCTACGAAGAAACCGTCGATATCGACAATAAAATCTATTGCGGACATCTTAAACGTCAACTTACTTTTTGCAAAATATATGTCTATAGCAACACGCACCTTTCCACTGTACGACAACGATTTAATTTGCTCCGCGTTATGCTTCATCTATTTATTAACATGCACATACGCGCACTTCACACTCCACAACGTCGTAAAAATGCAAGCGCCCCCTCTCTAATCTACCCCTCTCTCTCACTCTCTCTCTCTCTCTCTCTCTCTCTCTCTCTCCAAAACATTTCCTACAATGTAAAAGTGCAAACGCGATAAAAAAACGCCACATAATTAAATTCAATAAGACGAGAAGACCGGAAGGTAAGCGACTCTCTTTCCCCACCATACCCTACGGCGCACGCCACGGCTGGACTCTACCACTTGCCCCGCGATTAGATTTATCGCTCAGGCAGCAGGGCTTAGAACATTACCTATATACCTACTGATATACTTTTTTATGTATAGGTTCCGCATATAAGTTTTTGACCATATAATTGCGAAGAATTACATGAAATAGCGTTACGTTGGTTAGAATCTCATGAATTTGGCCCTATTACTAAGGGAATAATGGAAAAATTTTTGGGGGATATAAAAAATAATAGGTCTAGTTATCAGGAAATTGTAGGAAATATTGATGAAGAAATCAAATTTGCCAGAAGTGTAGTTGGCAGAGAAGGAATATCTGCATTTTATCAATTTCTAAGTTTCTTAATTAAGGGAGAAGGGAAAATATGTCTGGAGGTACTAAAGAAGGAAAGAATAAATTTAGCTACTATGTCGAGTATTTTGCATGTGACAGGAGCTAACGCTGCAAAAGCCTTTGAAGACCTATATGACCTATGGTTTGATGAAGAAGGAAGTAAAACACAATATCTAAAAACTCTAGACAAAGAAGAGATAAATCAAAGTAATATTTCCAGTATTTTGAGTGGAGCAGGAGCTAACGCTGCAAAAGCCTTTAAAGACCTATATGACCTTTTGTTTGATGAAGAAGGAAGTAAAACACAATATGTAGAAACTTTAGACAGAGAGGAGATAAATCTAAGTAATATTTCTAGTATTTTAAACGGAGCAGGAGCTAACGCTGCAAAAGCCTTTAAAGACTTACATATCGTTTGGTTTGATGAAGAAGGAAGTAAAACACAATGTTTAAAAACTCTGGAAAAAGAAGGAATAAATCTAACTACTATTTCCAGTATTTTGAATGTAGCAGGAGCTAATTCTGCAAAAGCTTTTAAAGGCTTATATGATCTTTGGTTTAATGAAGAAGGAGGTAAAACACAATATTTAAAAACGTTAGAAAAGGAAGGGATACGTCCATCTAATATTTCCAGTATTTTACATGGAGCAAGAACTAAAGCTCCTGAAAATTTTAAAAATTTATATGATCTTTGGTTTGATAAGGAAGGAAACAAAAGACTACATATAAAAACTTTAGAAAACGAGAAGATAAATCTGTCTAATATGTCCAGTATTTTGAATGGTGCAGGAGCTAACGCTGCAGAAGCTTTTAAAGATTTATATGACTCTTGGTTTGATCCAAGAGGAAATAAAACACAGCGTTTAAAACATTTTATTGAAGGCGAAGATGAGGGAAGTAACTTTACGTTGCATAACTTGTCTAGCATATTAAGTAGAGCAGGAGGCAAGGCTAAAGGTGCTTTTCAAGAGTTGCAGAGCGTTTGTTTTAATAGCAAAGGACAAAGAACAGAGCTTTTAGAGAACTTCTACAACGCAGGTTTTAGACCAAGTAACTTATCCTCGATACTATGTGGAACAGGAGCTCATGCTTCTTTTACTTTGAAACAATTGCATAATATTTCTTTTAATAAGAAAAGAAGAAAAACACAGCTTTTAAAGGATTTTTACAATGTGGGTTTTAGGCCGTGCGATTTATGTAGTATATTGAGTGCAGCAGCGAATAGTTTAAAAGAATTTCATGATTTTTGTTTTATAAACGAAACAAAAAAGTATTTGAATCGTTTCTTAATTGAGAAGAAAGGTTTTACACCAAAAAATTTATCTAAAATATTGCATGGAGCAGCAACTAAGATTTGTTCTGCTTTAAAAGATTTTCATGATATATGTTTTGATGAGATTGGAAACAAAACACAACTTTTAAATGATTTCCATAAAGCAGGCTCTATGCTATGCAATTTATCTAACATATTATCCATGACAGGAGATAATGCTACTTCCATTTTAAGAAATTTCCATAAATCTTGTTTTAATAAAGAAAATTGTTTAAATCATTTCTTAGCTGAGAAAGAGCTTTTTATGCCAAAGGATTTGTCTAAGATTTTATATGGGGGAGGACTTGGTAATTGCCATACTTTTAAAAAGTTGCATGATCTTTGCTTTGATAAGGCAGGAAATAAAACAGATTATTTAAATAATCTTATAAAAAATATCTCGCCGAATGCGATACTTAATTTACTATATAAAAAAGTAAAAAAAATTAAAAAAGCTACTTTGCTTTCTTAGTTGAGCAGAATATTGGTGTAGAAGATAAAATAACCAATCTAAGCCATTTATCTGATTAGCCTATCTAGTAGAAACGGGCCAAAGACAAGATTGGGATAGTTCACAACAAAATGATCCTAAGAGAAAAACCCGGAAGTGTACTAGTAATCAGAGTAAGAGCAAAGGAGGTTGTAAAAATAGCAACAAGCTCTCTGGGATCTTCTAGATAAAAGAGGAGTTAGTGTGACAGCTAGAGAATATCTTGATAGCCCGAGAAATAGCAAGAACATAGAAGAAGTGGTACAAGTAACCAATGTAATTCCTTTTATAGTTCGAAAACGTGAAATTGAAGAAGCACAGTAAACATGCAGGCCGTAGCAATCTTTGCCAAAACAATTGGTTAAAGGAGCAGTTAATTTTATAATCCACGAGCTCGCTCTTATATACATAGAATGCTCGAAACATGGCGATAATTTTAGCCAAATTTGAAAATATTCCGATCATTTTATCATCCACTGTTTGAAAGGATCCATCATGTTAAAAACGGGAATTGCAATCACGTGATGTTAACTAAGCGATTTGATGATGCAAATGGAACAGGCTATTAACGATACCTACAAGGAAGGGCTTTCTCCCACAATAATATGTTAATTTTGTTATATAGAAGAGGATAATTTATTTTTGTTAATTTTTTAAAGATTAATCTTTTAAAGATTATTTGAGTTTGTTATTTTCGATTACAGATTAATTTAATTGTGTTGTTTAGACCTCGAAATCTCACCGAAATATTTGTTTATAATAATAGATTTTAATTGTTAATTCATCCACCGATAAGTTAAGGTAGAGTTTGAATAAAGTTTATATATTGGGAAAAATAACGCTTTTTTTTCCACCTTCACCGACGCGAACCCCAGTGTTACATTTTTCTAAACTGCAGAGGAACGACGCAACTAGCAAGCAATTCGTAAAATTGTAGATATGAAATTCGGTAGGGAGCGAACAGCTCGCTTTGCCAGTCCAGTTCTCTATAAGCGCATTTCCTCTCTGTCCGACTACCTTGCGCTCTATACGTGTATTTTCGATTGGTCTGGTTCCCTAGCGTCTAATACGCGCATCTAGAATCGGTTCGGTTACCTACGCTCGCGACACGTGTAATTTATGTATATCCCAATAAGCATAAGACGTCTAATACACATCCATTTTTCGTCCATATTAAGTCTGAACGTCTTACGAGCTCAAATAGACTTCTTTAAGTCATCTTATTTCAGACGTTGAAACGACGCCCGAAACAAGATTATTTAAAGGCGTCTGTTTCGAAACATCTTTAAGACACTTGAAATATGTTTTTGTAGGTGTCGGTACATTTCTGACGTGTTGTGTTTACAAGGCCTAGATGAGAATGTGTTGTAGGGCAGCAGGAATAGCAAGATCCTGCAGAAAAGGCACATATTACAACAAACATTTGATTAATTAATCAAGTTTTTTGTTGTTATTACCCATATAAATATACTATTGTTAATGTTTAGTTGTTCATTTGTAAATTTGACCATTTGTTCATTTGTACTTTTGTTCATTTGTTCATTTGTTCATTTGTTCATTTGTTCATTCGATCATTTGTTCATTTGTTCATTTGTTCATTTGTTCATTTGTTCATTTGTTCATTTGTTCATTTGTTCGTTTGTTCATTCGTTCAATTGTTTATTCGCTCATTTGTTTATTTGTTCATTTCTTCATTTGTTCATACGTTCATTTGTTCACTTGTTCATTTGTACATTTGTCCGTTTGTTCACTTGTTCATTTGTTCAATTGTTCATTTGTTCATTTGTTCATTAGTTCATTTGTTCATTTGTTCAGTTGTTCATTTCTTCAATTCTTTATTTCTTCATTTTATTCAATTTGTTGCGCACGGCACAGAATTAAACCGCCGGAAGTCGTGAGGAGACGGCAGGATTTATTGATTCGGACTCCACAGTCCTTCGGTTTACAATCTTTGGAGCACGGCTCCGTTCGACGTATAAGATTTGAAGCATGGCTTCGTATGAACTATAAAATTGAAGCACGGCTTCGTATGGGCGCAAGGGGCGCTAAATAAAACTTGACTGTTAACGATAACGATATCTTGGAGAATCCCCCGTTATCAAATTTGCGGCAATATATATAGATGTTCAAGGAGAAGCATCGTCAGGCGTCGAAGGCCGGTCATTGCCTCCTAAGGCAAAAACACTGCGTATACATTTAGGCCGAGGCAAACGTTTGACGGTCGGGCCAACACACGTCGATCGTGTTATTGTCTTGCCGCCTCGCCGTTTATTCGACAAAAACGGCGAGACGGCATACGTCGAAAGTCGAACGAGCGTTGAACCGCGGTCCGCCATTCGGCCGGAACACAATTGTTAATTTGTTTATTTGTTTATTTCTTCATTTGTCAACTTGTTAATTTGTTTATTTGTTCATTTGTTCATTCGTTCATTTGTCTCTTCGCTCATTTGTTTATTTGTTCATTTGTTCATTTGTTCGTTTGTTCGATTGTTCATTTGTTCAATTGTTCATTCGTTCATTTGTTTATTTGTTCATTTGTTCATTTGTTCATTTGTTCATTTGTTCATTTGTTCATTTGTTCATTTGTTCATTTGTTCACTTGTTCATTTGTTCATTTGTTCATTTGTTCATTTCTCATTTGCTCATTTGTTCATTTGTTCATTTGTTCATTTGTTCATTTGTTCATTTCTTCATTTGTTCATTTCTTCAAATCTTCATTTCTTCATTTGTTCACATCTTCAATTCTTCATTTCTCCATTTGTTCACTTGGTCATTTGGTCATTTGTTCACTTGTTCATTTGTTCATTTGTTCATTTGTTCATTTGTTCATTTGTTCACTTGTTCATTTGTTCATTCGTTCATTTGTTCATTCGTTCATTTTTTCATTTGTTCATTTGTTCATTCGTTCATTTGTTCATTTGTTCATTTGTTCATTTGTTCAGTTGTTCATTTGTTCATTTGTTCATTTGTTCATTTGTTCATTCGTTCATTCGTTCTTTTGTTCATTTGTTCATTTGTTCATTTGTTCATTTGGTCTTTTGTTCATTTGTTCATTTGTTCGTTTGTTCGTTTGATCGTTTGTTCATTTGTTTATTTGTTCATTTGTTCATTTGTTCATTTGTTCATTTGTTCATTTGTTCTTTTGTTCATTTGTTCATTTGTTCATTTGTTCATTTGTTCATTTGTTCATTTTGTTCATTTGTTCATTTGTTCATTTGTTCATTTGTTCATTTGTTCATTTGTTCATTTGTTCATTTGTTCATTTGTTCATTTGTTCATTTGTTCATTTGTTCATTTGTTCATTTGTTCATTTGTTCATTTGTTCATTTGTTCATTTGTTCATTTGTTCATTTGTTCATTTGTTCATTTGTTCATTTGTCCATTTGTTCATTTGTTCATTTGTTCATTTGTTCATTTGTTCATTTGTTCACTTGTTCATTTGTTCATTTGCTTAATTTGTTGATTTGTTCACTTGTTCACTTGTTCATTTGTTCATTTGCTTAATTTGTTGATTTGTTCATTTCTCAACTTGTTCATTTGTACATTTCTTCAAATCTTCATTTCTTCATTTGTTCACATCTTCAATCCTTCATTTCTTCATTTGTTCACTTGGTCATTTGTTCATTTGTTCATTTGTTCATTTGTTCATTTGTTCATTTGTTCATTTGTTCATTTGTTCATTTGTTCATTTGTTCATTTGTTCATTTGTTCATTTGTTCATTTGTTCATTTGTTCATTTGTTCATTTGTTCATTTGTTCATTTGTTCATTTGTTCATTTGTTCATTTGTTCATTTGTTCATTTGTTCATTTGTTCATTTGTTCATTTGTTCATTTGTTCATTTGTTCATTTGATCATTTGTTCATTTGTTCATTTGTTCACTTGTTCACTTGCTCATTTGTTCGTTTGTTCATTTGTTCATTTGTTCATTTGTTCATTTGTTCATTTGTTAATTCGTTCATTTGTTCATTCGTTCATTTGTCTATTCGCTCATTTGTACATTTGTTCATTTGTTCATTTGTTCATTTGTTCATTTGTTCATTAGTTCATTTGTTCATTTGTTCATTTGGTCATTTGTTCATTTGTTCATTTGTTCATTTGTTCATTTGTTCATTTGTTCATTTGTTCATTTGATCATTTGTTCATTTGTTCACTTGTTCACTTGCTCATTTGTTCGTTTGTTCATTTGTTCATTTGTTCATTTGTTCATTTGTTCATTTGTTCATTTGTTAATTCGTTCATTTGTTCATTCGTTCATTTGTCTATTCGCTCATTTGTACAT
>NW_027476091.1:282500-290000 GCF_051020955.1 Megalopta genalis | reverse complement strand
ATGCACGCCAGCTGTGCGACCGAGCAGCTTTGATGGCGGCTTTGTAGGCCTTTCTCTGTTTGAGATACTCGGTCCTCTTGGCCGCCCTCTGCTCCTCTGAACATGATGCGTTCTGCGAGGCTCGTCTAAGTTTATAGACTCGCCTCTTTTGCCTCGTCAGGTCGGCCGTCCACCATGGGACGGATTTTGAATGCCACTGCTTGGTTGGCATCGAGGAGTCGCACGCTTGGACGATCATTCTTTCGATCTCCTGTGCTAGATGTTCGACTTCCCCCTTATTGTTCAATGGATTGGGGGATATACTCCTCTTACTTTCCTGCAGCGCCTTGTCGAACTCGGGCCATTTTGCGCTTTGGAGTCGGAACCTTGGTAATAATCCGTTCCGGTTGGTGCTGCTGTTGCTACTAATTTCGGCAGCACCGTCCTCGGCGCAAAAACTCAAAGAAAACTCTATGACTCGGTGGTCGCTGGTCGTCAGGTCCTCGCGGACCTTCCAACCTCGCACCTTGTCGCAAATATCAGGTGTCGATAGTGTGACGTCGATGTATGACTGTCCACTAGGGCTGGAAAACGTCGGAGCGTTTCCAGCCTCGTTCAAGACAACCAAGCCATGGCTCACGATAAACTCTTCGAGTTTACGGCCTCTCACGTCCGTCTCCGCGCTGCCCCACTGGGCTGATTTCGCGTTAACGTCGGCAGAGATAATGACTCGGTTATGCTTAAGTGCGGAAAGAGCTCTCTCCAACCGCGCCAGACCTGATTCAACGTCATCGGAGCATTGAAAGTACTGGCTGATCAGGAAGAAGCTCCCAAACGAACCCGAGATGCTGACACAGGACAAATGCGTGTCGCACAAGTTAGAGACTTTGACCACGGTTAGATCCGGGTTTCTGACCGCTATTGCAGCCATCACCGGTTCGCCTGCCGTGATCAGCCTCGTTCTCAAGCCTAGCCCGGGCACAGTACCCCGCCAGCTATATGGCTCTTGTGCAAGCAACACATCTACCCCTCGCCTATGCATCTCAGTCCGGACTTCGTCGGTCACGTTTCGGGCCCGCTGCATGTTATGCTGCATGACCCGTATGACTCTCGAGCGTCGCCGGTCGTTTGTACTATCCATTCGAGATTCAAATTATTATTCCTGTCTAATGCGAGACATCTCCAAAACCAGCGCTTCCTGATAGGAGGCGCAGGCCGGGTCTCGCGACTTATGGTCGTGTGGCCGCCCTCTGTCTTTGCAGTTGGAACAAACCGGAGGCTTGCTCTTCCTGCTGCAGAGCGCATATCCGTGCCCTTTTTCGGCACAATGTCCGCAGACATCCTCTTTGAATTTACAGCGCTTCGCGGTGTGCCCGAAGCGCTGGCACTTATAGCAACGGGTGACCTGTATGAAGTCCCGCACACGGCAGGAACTCCACCCAAGGTACACCCGGTCCCCTCTCTGCGCCAGCCGCCGACGAATCTGCGGACTGACGGCCACTACCCAGTTGGCTGTCTCCGGGGTCTTGCCAGCCATGCGACTGACCCGAACACCCGAAGGCACATCCTTCTGGGACGCCTCAGAGAGGTTTTGCCTCCAAAGACTGGAGGCAATTTCCTCCTTGCCCATCCCTTTCGGAATGTCATAAATCAGGACCTCGGGGTCCCGTTTGCTGGGCAAGGAGACGGACAGTCCCGCACTCGCCAGCTTCTTATTGCCTACGAAGGCTTTTAGGTCCTCCTTGCGATCGGTTTCGACGACGATGCCACCGGAGTGGATGCGTCGAACCGATCTGACACGGATCGCCTCCTTCGCAGGTTTTACGATCGACAGAACAGCTCTCTTAGTAGCATCGCTGTTCTGTCCTTTATCCTTTGGCGGGAAGATACGCACCACGTATTGTGTCGGTGGTCTTCTCGCCTCCGGAGTCGCTGACTGGTTGACCTTTGCCACTTGGGCGTAGGTCAACTGCGCGGCATTGGAGACCGTCTTCGGGAGGGATCCCTTGGACGGCCCAGGTCGCGCCGCACTCATTACGGCAGGGCGCGCTTTTAGGTCCGCCCTGACCGCGGCGAGTTGCCCTTCGACGAAGCTGTTTCTTTGAATCAGCTCCTGGACCAACTCGTTGAGTGCTCCGACTTCTGCTAGTATCTTCGACCCGGACTCCTTGTTGACTTTCGACTCGGGTCGAAAGCAAAAGGTCCGTATCTCCGATACTCGCCTGAAGGCTTCGTCTCTCACGAGATCGAGAGGCCGTACCTTGTGCCCGGAAACCGTCCCCTTCGATTTCCTGGCCTGGTTTGCTGCGGCCTTGCCAGTAGGTGCGACTGGCTTGGCACGCTTCGACTTTTTGGTGACGGTTTTCCAACCGCCACCTTCGGGGTCTTCGAAACGCACGGGTGCCGGTTGCACCTTCACGAGCGTGTCTTTGACTTGTTCGATTTTTTTGGGTTTCCCCTTCCCAGCCTTGCGGCTGGGGGAGTCCCCCGACTTGGGCGCTGTCCCCACGTTACCGGTGTCCGGCGCGCCTTCTTCCGTGGCCTCAGTTTTCACCGAGACCGCTCGCGTGGGTGTCACGCATCTCTCCAAGGTCACACGAGGATTGGCGATGTTCAACACCTTCCCGGACCTTGTCTTTTTCGCAGACGCAGGAGGGCTAACAGCTGCTGCTGTAGCTTCCGCGTCTGTGGCGATGGCTTCACTCCGAGTAGGAGCTGGACCCGCCGACTTTGGTCGTTCGATTTGTGTTTTTTGTTTAGATCCCATATCTTGAATCTTTCTTTCATCCGGTACGCTCCCCGGCCACCACCGACCCACACATTTTGGAACCCGCCATCAGGCTGGGTTAGGGCTACGCACCGGACATAGTCTGCTGACTGGGCCGATTACTCAACCCGGCCCGCGTCCTCGCCCGTCAGAACCCACTCGCCGAAGCGTATGGTCGTTCCAAGCCGATTGACTGGACCAGGGCTGCTTTTCTCGTCCAGCCTCCCATCTAGCCGAAGCAGAGGCCAAAGGTACGTGTTGGGGACGTCTCACCCGCAGGAGAGGGCCCCCTCAGATCCCAGGATCCTCTTTTCCGACGACAAGGGTCGCCACGCACGGCAAACACGCGGGAGACAGCAGTCGGAGAGGCTGCCTCTTCCTCTCCACCACACTTCGTTCGGTTCGCTGCGTTTTGAGAACACGAGCTATCCAGCGGTACCTTTTTCGTGGAGGCTCAAGTGTGGCTAGGGCACGTTTGCCCCTTGCGGCCTGGGTTGCCCAGGTGATTGGTTGCATCCCGATTTCTAGATCCAGCGGCATGTTGCTACGTGGCGCGCTCAGACAACGAAAATGCGGCATTCCGGTCAGACCAGAAAAACCGCATAACGTGACGCGGGGGACTGCAGCCACAAGTGACAACAGTCCCCCGGTAGGGAGTAGTACAGCATATTCAATGCTGTACATGAACACGCCACAGCCCGTATGCTTAGTTCAAGGGCCTCGCCATTATGCGAAGTACTACATGTACAACGCACTGGCGGTCTCAAAATACCCTCATCGCCGATGCATCTGATGCATCCGTCAACTCGGCAGCATTCACTCCGTCGGCGTGTTGCTTTGTGGCGTGTTCAGATAACGAAAATGCGGCATTCCAGTCAGACCAGAAAAACCGCATAACGTAACGCGGGGGACTGAAGCCACAAGCGACAACAGTCCCCCGGATGGGAGTAGTACAGCATGTTCAATACTGCACAAGAACACGCCACAGCCCGCTTGCTTAATCACGGGCCTCGTCATTATGCGAAGCACTACATGTACAACGCACTGACGGTCTCTCGAGTGCCTTCATCGCCGATGCACCTATCGACTCAGCAGCAACATTCAATCCGACGGCGTGTTGCTTCGTGGCGTGTTCAGACAACGAAAATGCGGCATTCCAGTTAGACCAGAAAAACCGCATAACGTGACGCGGGGGACTGCAGCCACAAGTGACAACAGTCCCCCGCTAAGGAGTAGTACAGCATATTCGATGCTGTACATGAACACGCCACAGCCCGCATGCTTAATCTCGGGCCTCGCCATTATGCGAAGTACTACATGTACGACGCACTGACGGTCTAAAATGCCTTCATCGTCGACGCATCCATCGACTCGGTAGTAGCAACAACCTTCGCGAGGACTAGTTCGGGGGTCGCCTCTCAACCCTGGGTGGCCACAGACCGCCACCGCCAGTAGATAGGGACAGATGGGAATCTCGTTAATCCATTCATGCGCGTCACTAATTAGATGACGAGGCATTTGGCTATAACATTTGTTAGGCGAGTTGTATTTCGCAACAATATTTCCAGTGTATTTTGCTTGCGGCCCGCTGGTAGGCATACCATTTATATGATAAATCGACGCTATTCAAAAGGCGTAGTAATTAGTGACGCGATGTAAATAAAACTAAAGAAATAATTTTTTTTTTTAATGGATTAATACAACAATTTATAATAATGGATTAATATAACAAAAGAATCAATAAAACTTTTTTTTTTTTTTTTTTTTTTTTTTTTTTTTTTATTATTGTAGGAATTGATTTTATTTGCGCGAGGATGTTCAAAGCGGGTCCGAGTATAACCCGTCAATGCACGCGGATGTTATGTCGCGGCCTCCTCCACACAGAGCTCATGAATTGCCGGTGGATAGATACACCCCATTGTAGGGCGGTAGTGCAAATAATTTGTTTCAGCCTGTGTGATAGACCAAACTCTCTGATTATATCATCGTTGGAATCAAGCCAACAACCACGAGCGCCAACCACGAGCGGCATTACTTCCACATGAGACACGCGGTACGTAGTTTTAATCTTTTCGACTAGATCCGGTGTACTGTATTTGTCCTTTTTGATATTGTACGCATTTAACAGTGATGTCTGTTTAGTCTCGTAGGCTACTGTTGTTTCAATTACATATGCGGTATCATTGTCTATTGTTATCAAGTCTGGTACGTATCTATTTTCTTTGGTAGTAAAACGGGGAATTTGTTCTATCTTGGTTTTTGTTTTTTCGATTGCAGTTTTGATTATTTTGTTCACATTGTCATGTCTATTGATGCGTGTATAATGCGTAACCGGACATCGCTGTAATATATGGTATAAGGATTCGCGTGTCCCTGCGCAGGATGGATTGCGGCAATCAGTATCTTTCATATAGGGGGCTCCCTTGGTGGGGAGTAACCCAATCCTTAGGTTGATTGCTCCGATGTAGTCTCGACCCTTCCAGAAATTAGGTGGGTTGTATATCCACGAAGATAAACCTGGGGTCATCAGGGCGAGACCAGAGCCTAGCGCGGAGCGATGGAGTTGCTCGGACCAATGTTTACGAATCATTTGTTTAGATGGTGTCGCGATGCTCCCAAGGATATTGTTGAGCTTTCGCATTATATGTTGGACTATCGAAGATTCCATAACGCACTGTATCTCGCTGTCGCCACGGGCTCTCAAGCGCTCCAATCGGCGTAAGTACATAGCGGCAATGTGGATTGTAAGCGATGGAATGCCTAGTCCACCGCTGCTTAAAGGAGCATGTATATATGGAGTTGGTGTGGTAGTTGGTAAGTGTAGTATATTTTTTACAAATTTTATTATGCAATTATCTATGTACTTTAATTTTTTTTTGTTTATGTCCATTGTTTGCAGACTATGGTGAAGACGAGGAATGAGGTACCTGTGCAGTATGTTCAGTTTCTGCCATGGTTTTAAAGGACTAGTTTTAAGATTTTTGAGCATGCCTTCAAGCTTTGATGGAGATGGAGAGATAGCACCGCGGTATCTATATACATGGCCGAGGTATTTAAATTGTGACGCGACACCCAATGTTGGGATCGGGCTTTTATTAATCTGCAGTTTGGGCCGCGTATCAACTACGAGCCTTTTCGTTCCAGGGACGCGTAGATTCTGTAAGATGGCGCATTTAGATGGGTTCACTTGCAGCCCGTATTTGTGGAAGAATTTCTCGACGATCCGGATATTACTTCGCATCGCACTAGGAGTGGGAGCCACCATCACGATGTCATCGGCAAAAGCTAATGCCCGTATCCTGGTGCCTCCCACATCAACACCCTCACACTCATTAAGTTGTATCATGAGCTGGTCTAGCACTAAATTAAATAGGAAACCGGACATGGGATCACCCTGTTTCACGCCGCGTTTTATAGGTATAGGATTGGATCGGGATCCGTGGCATTCGAGTATTGTGGTTATGTCGTTATAATTGTTTTCGATGTATTCTATTGTATGAGCGTCTACGTTTTTTCTGATTAGTGCGTCTATTATTGAAATGATGTTAACAGAGTCAAATGCTTTAGCTAAATCTATAGATAGTATAGTGAAAGGTTTCGATTTTTCGCGGCTTAATTTAATTAGTGTTTGTAGGATTGTACTATTAGCCATTATCCCGTCGGTTCTCGTGAAGCCTCTTTGCGTGTGAAACAGAGGTATTTCATTCTCAAGGCGCGACACGATGATTTTATTTAGTAGGCGCAGTATATGACTTGAGATGGTTATGGGCCGCCATTGTTTTGGGTCCATCAAGTCGCCGGATTTAGGTAACAGTGTTGTTCTGTTCGATCTTAGCACAGAGGGTAACGTCTTCATTCCCCATACAATATTCAATAGTGCACACAGCTCCTTGCGTGGCATTTGCCTAAGAGTCGATCGATCAATTCCGTCGGTGCCTGGAGCGGATTGTTTCATCCTGGTAAGTTGCTCGTGTATCTCGGTCGGTGATATCGGATTTGAAAGGTTGATATTACTATTGGTATCTGTTTTTCGCTTCTGAGGTTTCCATTCGACATCCTTGTGTTCGAATAGTTTAGAATAATATTCTTCAAATGATTCTATCGTCGGAGATTCTGTAATGTTGAGTGGGTTTCCGGTAATTATATGCTCAGCCAGTTGGGTTGGGTTTTTGTTATAGAGTTTTTGGAATCTGGCGTAATCAGTCGCTATCCTTTTAGCGCGGTTGCCTTTTCTTTTATTACTTTCATTGCATTTATTGCTATGCTTGTTCTTTTTACTGTTATTTTTATTCTTGTTTTCGTTCTGATAGTTATTTAATTTATTTTTATTATTTTTATCGTCTATTGTATTTATAACTCTGTTGTTGCTTGTATTGTTTTTATTGTATTTATTATTTTTATTTTGTTTATTGCTTTTATTATATTTATTTTTCTTGTTACTAGTTTTATGGGTTTTATCTACTGAGTTACTATTTTCATTGTATTCATCGGTTTCATCAGCGAGCGAAGCAACATATGATGTTAAGTTTTCTATGTATTGGTCCATCATTAACATAGTGTCTTCAGAAGGTGTGTTAGACAGGGCATTTTCAATAATTTCTGCCATGTGATGGCCTACTTGTACTTTAAGTTCAGCCAGGATGTTGCGTATATCATCAGGTATAGTTGTACTGTGCGGAGATGATGTCGCTTCGCGTGTGTCGATGTCTCCGCGCGCGCGAGGATCGTCACATCTGGTTAGCAGCACCCGCGGC
>NW_027476091.1:262500-277500 GCF_051020955.1 Megalopta genalis | reverse complement strand
CGACGACATAATTGTCCCTTAAAGAACGAGATATTTCCGTCGAAACCATATATATATGTACGAGGAAATCCAAAACCACTGTTTTCTTGCAAGTTCGACGGTCGGAGCGAATAGAACATTGAAAAGCCTTCTATCGAAGAAACACAGAGAGTATATCACCTCCAAAAACGACGGGGATATGGATATTCAAACTGGACAATTATCAACCCGATACTGGATTCGAAAAGTTTCTCTCTCCTTTCGTCGTTATTTACACCGGACGGACTCACGGCCGGCTCTAGCTGGGTGTCATATATATATACGTCCCACGCTCATGCTGCCACTAGCGCGCAACAGAGTAGGGTGTCAATGACAACGACACAGCATTGAAACGAGCTACACAAGCCGGTCTCTCTTGATACCAATGTAAACGAGCATTAAGTTATCTTCAGACTGCCCGATATTTTCGTCCTTTGGACTTTCCCAACGATTCCTTTTTTTCTTTTTTTTTTACACCACAGCGAAGACTTGAGGAAGCGTGATTAGCACGCTCGCATCCCTCCCTGTCCTACTACAACTGTGTGTGTGTGTGTAAAGAAAGAAAAAAGAATACATTGGCTTTCTCTCTATCGAGAAGATGGCCTACGCAACGCAGATCAAAGGCCTAATACGTGTAGTACACACGTCTGGCCGTGTAAATCACGCACGAATGATCTGGCGGGCTCAACAATATCTTTTTTTTTATATGAATTCTTATCCACAAACTAATCGAATTCATTTTCTCTCCTCCTCTCCTCTCTCTCTTTGAGATATATTGGAACATTGTAATGATCCTTCCGCAGGTTCACCTACGGAAACCTTGTTACGACTTTTACTTCCTCTAAATAATCAAGTTTGGTCATCTTCCCGGCATCATCGGCAATGACGAAACATTGCCGCGCACCAGTCCGAAGACCTCACTAAATCATTCAATCGGTAGTAGCGACGGGCGGTGTGTACAAAGGGCAGGGACGTAATCAACGCGAGCTTATGACTCGCGCTTACTGGGAATTCCTCGTTCATGGGGAATAATTGCAAGCCCCAATCCCTAGCACGAAGGAGGTTCAGCGGGTTACCCGGGCCTTTCGGCCAGGGAACACACGCTGATTCCTTCAGTGTAGCGCGCGTGCGGCCCAGAACATCTAAGGGCATCACAGACCTGTTATTGCTCAATCTCGTGCGGCTAGAAGCCGCCTGTCCCTCTAAGAAGATTTGTTTGTACGTTGGTAGTAAAAACCCCACCGGCAGAAGCCGAGAGCCTTCGAGATACCATAATTACGTCTATTTAGCAGGCTAGAGTCTCGTTCGTTATCGGAATTAACCAGACAAATCGCTCCACCAACTAAGAACGGCCATGCACCACCACCCACCGAATCAAGAAAGAGCTATCAATCTGTCAATCCTTCCGGTGTCCGGGCCTGGTGAGGTTTCCCGTGTTGAGTCAAATTAAGCCGCAGGCTCCACTCCTGGTGGTGCCCTTCCGTCAATTCCTTTAAGTTTCAGCTTTGCAACCATACTTCCCCCGGAACCCAAAAGCTTTGGTTTCCCGGAAGCTGCCCGCCGAGTCATCGTAGGAACTTCGGCGGATCGCTAGCTGGCATCGTTTATGGTTAGAACTAGGGCGGTATCTGATCGCCTTCGAACCTCTAACTTTCGTTCTTGATTAATGAAAACATTTTTGGCAAATGCTTTCGCTTCTGTCCGTCTTGCGACGATCCAAGAATTTCACCTCTAACGTCGCAATACGAATGCCCCCATCTGTCCCTATTAATCATTACCTCGGGGTTCCGAAAACCAACAAAATAGAACCGAGGTCCTATTCCATTATTCCATGCACACAGTATTCAGGCGAAGGTAGCCTGCTTTGAGCACTCTAATTTGTTCAAAGTAAACGTACCGGCCCACCTCGACACTCAGTGAAGAGCACCGCGATGGGATATTAGTTGGACCGCCCCGTGAAGAGCAAAGCCCACCGGTAGGACGTACCACATAATGCCAGTTAAACACCGCGAGCGATGAACCGACACTGTGACACACAGATTCAACTACGAGCTTTTTAACCGCAACAACTTTAATATACGCTATTGGAGCTGGAATTACCGCGGCTGCTGGGACCAGACTTGCCCTCCAATGGATCCTCGTTAAAGGATTTAAAGTGTACTCATTCCGATTACGGGGCCTCGGATGAGTCCCGTATCGTTATTTTTCGTCACTACCTCCCCGTGCCGGGAGTGGGTAATTTGCGCGCCTGCTGCCTTCCTTGGATGTGGTAGCCGTTTCTCAGGCTCCCTCTCCGGAATCGAACCCTGATTCCCCGTTACCCGTTACAACCATGGTAGGCGCAGAACCTACCATCGACAGTTGATAAGGCAGACATTTGAAAGATGCGTCGCCGGTGCTATAAGACCATGCGATCAGCACAAAGTTATTCAGAGTCACCAAAGCAAACGATGGACGAGTGTAAACACCCGCCACCGATTGGTTTTGATCTAATAAAAGCGTTCCTACCATCTCTGGTCGGAACTCTGTTTTGCATGTATTAGCTCTAGAATTACCACAGTTATCCAAGTAAATTTTAGTACGATCTAAGAAACCATAACTGATTTAATGAGCCATTCGCGGTTTCACCTTAATACGGCATGTACTGAGACATGCATGGCTTAATCTTTGAGACAAGCATATGACTACTGGCAGGATCAACCAGGGAACTATACAATATGTATATATAAAATGGACAAAATTTAAATCCTTTTCCATCGTCGCCTGTTTCATATATATATGTCAGGTCGACACACCATTTTTCTCTTTCAAATATGTACAAGTTTTGCCACATTCCGCGCTTGTAACATATCTTCTTTAACGCTCAATTTCTTTCATTTTTCTACCATACAGATATTTTACCGTACGCCCAAAAACGTACGTATTATATTTTTGTTCTATCATAAAATCACATTTTTCTACGTACGCCAGCTTCGTACGTTTCTATCTTTGCCTTCATAAAATCACAAGATAATTTTATCTTCAAGAGTCTCGCTATTAACATCTTGTAAGATAAATGTACGTCCCAGCTAAAACGTACAAATACTTCAAGTTAAGTAATAATATATCATCGCTATTGACAAATTTTTAAGATCCAAGACACAGTTCTCTCTATATGTTTTAATATTTCTTATGTACTCAAATATATTCAAAGGAAAAAGTACATGGGTGATGCCATAGTCGTGGAAGCGCGTACGCTCACGCTGATCTTCTGACCGCCGGAAGCACGAAACCTCTGATCTGGGCAAAATCGGCAAGCCGAGGAAGAACGGACAGGACACATGCTGGACTGGCGAGAAAGCGTGTTCTTCCGCTCGCGCTAGGCATTTCGATTTCTGACACCTCTTGATTTAAAAAATCAGTTTTTTGATAGTTTTCTCTCTCCACTGGGCTATTCATTTTAGCCACAGTTTTCAATTGGTACGATTTGCTTCCAAATCTTACAGATGCATTTTAAAAAATTTTTCCATCGCTCGGACAGAAGAGTCGATTGCTCAGTGAGTACGAGTATACATACAAAGTGCATACGGGTAACCAACCCCGTAGGGCTTGCCACATATGGGCCATTCGGTCAAAGACACCGACCCGTGGCCACGCTGTGTGGAGAAAAGTCCGTAACGTAAACGGCACGAAACAGTCAGGACCGAAGCCCCGAAGGAGCTCTGAGACAGCTTCTCGACCGAGATCGTAGAATTGGCCCAAAACCCGCTCTGCTCCGTCCGCCTCGCACGGACCGTGTATCTCTTATAGATACCGAACGGCCGGCAAGGACGCCGGCGCCGCCGGCCGAATAGCACGCGCGCTTATGAGTGTAAACCGCCGCGGCAACAGACCGCCCGGCCGTGCTGTTGTAACATAGCGCGTGAACGAACGAAAAAAATTTTTATAGTAAACATTAAAATAAATTACACTACCGTAAACTAGACAAAAAATTACACATTTTTTCCCAATATGAAAATTTTCACAAACTTTTTAAAGTCCCATCGCATCGAGTAAACTTTTTTAATAACGCGTCCGCACGATTCTAAATGCTTAATCCATATGTGAAATCGTTCACTGATCACGAATATCGTATTTAAAAAAATTACAAAAATTTATTTTTCAAAATAATCAAAAAAAACCGAAAAATCACAAGAGTAAAGTACCATTATTTTAAACAACATGTCGTTCTAAATGCTTAATCCCTATGTAAAAAAGTTATTTAAGCAAGAATATGTAATTGAAAAAAATTAGAAAAATTTATTTTAGCCGTAAATCGAAAATAATGGGGACACCGGAGCTGTTCGAAGCGCCGAGACGCGCCGCGTACGGCCGAATATTTTCTAAGTCCCAACGTACCGATCAAGAGTAAAGTACCATTTTCCTACATTAGATTTCGTTCTAAATGCTTAATCCCTATGTAAAAACGTTAGTTAAGCAAGAATATCGTATTTTTAAAAAAATCTAATGATAGGATTTTCCAGAAAATTGAAAAAACCGAAAAATGTCAAGAGTAAAGTGCCATTTTCTGACATTAGATTTCGTTCTAAATGCTTAATCCCTATGTAGAAACGTTAGTTAAGCAAGAATATCGTATTTTTAAAAAAATCTAATGATAGGATTTTTCAGAAAATTGAAAAAACCGTAAAATGACAAGAGTAAAGTGCCCTTATTTTAAACAATGTATCGTTCTAAATGCTTAATCCCTATGTAAAAAAGTTATTTAAGCAAGAATATGTTATTGAAAAAAATTAGAAAAATTTATTTTAGCCGTAAATCGAAAATAATGGGTCGAGCGAATCGGCCGATTGCGCCGAGACGCGCTATGATGCAACAGACGAGCGATTGGAACGCCCGAATATTTTCCAAGTCCCAACGTACCGATCAAGAGTAAAGTACCATTTTCCTACATTAGATTTCGTTCTAAATGCTTAATCCCTATGTAAAAACGTTAGTTAAGCAAGAATATCGTATTTTTAAAAAAATCTAATGATAGGATTTTCCAGAAAATTAAAAAAACCGAAAAATGTCAAGAGTAAAGTACCATTTTCCTACATTAGATTTCGTTCTAAATGCTTAATCCCTATGTAAAAACGTTAGTTAAGCAAGAATATCGTATTTTTAAAAAAATCTAATGATAGGATTTTCCAGAAAATTGAAAAAACCGAAAAATGTCAAGAGTAAAGTGCCATTTTCTGACATTAGATTTCGTTCTAAATGCTTAATCCCTATGTAGAAACGTTAGCTAAGCAAGAATATCGTATTTTTAAAAAAATCTAATGATAGGATTTTTCAGAAAATTGAAAAAACCGTAAAATGTCAAGAGTAAAGTGCCCTTATTTTAAACAATGTATCGTTCTAAATGCTTAATCCCTATGTAAAAAAGTTATTTTAGCAGGAATATGTTATTGAAAAAAATTAGAAAAATTTATTTTAGCCGTAAATCGAAAATAATGGGGACACCGGAGCTGTTCGAAGCGCCGAGCGCGCCGCGTACGCCCGAATATTTTCAAAGTCCCAACGTACCGATCAAGAGTAAAGTACCATTTTCCTACATTAGATTTCGTTCTAAATGCTTAATCCCTATGTAAAAACGTTAGTTAAGCAAGAATATCGTATTTTTAAAAAAATCTAATGATAGGATTTCCCAGAAAATTGAAAAAACCGAAAAATGTCAAGAGTAAAGTGCCATTTTCTGACATTAGATTTCGTTCTAAATGCTTAATCCCTATGTAAAAACGTTAGTTAAGCAAGAATATCGTATTTTTAAAAAAATCTAATGATAGGATTTTCCAGAAAATTGAAAAAACCGTAAAATGTCAAGAGTAAAGAGCCCTTATTTTAAACATTATATCGTTCTAAATGCTTAATCCCTATGTAAAAAAGTTATCTAAGCAAGAATATGTTATTGAATAAAATGAGAAAAATTTATTTTAGCCGTAAATCGAAAATAATGGATCGAGCGAATCGGTCGATTGCGCCGAGACGCGCTATGATCCCCCCCGTGTCCGCTACCTTGTCGTGGTGGGGGGGCTTCGTGCCCTAATGATCCTCAAGGCTGTGCCGGCGGGGATTTTATTCCCTGGCAGGTTCTACCTAGCCGGAGTGGCTTGAGGTGAGGGGCCAACTAAAGTCGGACACATACCGTAAACCTGTGGTCATGTTTTACAGGAACGGGGGTCTTGCCTTAACCGGCCGGACCGCGAGGATGACAACCTCTCTAAAAAATCCCTAGCCCCAAGCAGCGTTGCGCGGTGAAGAGGGCGTAGCTGGAGTAAGCGCCAGCTATGGTTGGTGGGTGCACCAATCTTTAGCGGACAACCCCGGGGTACCTGGCGACCCCCCGGGCGTATTAGCCTTCCCCGGGTATGGCGGCTCTACCCGGGGTGACCTCCTTTCCGACCACACTCGTGGGATCAGTGATGGATTCTTTTTCAAAAATAACCGGGGAGGGGGGTAACGTGCGAGAGGGAGAGGCGTGCGAGCCAATTGTGCGCCTAAACAGATGTGTAGAGCCGGTGTCGCGGAGGCATTCTGCCACACGCGGCACCAAGAGGCCTGCGGAGGGCCTTGGCGACTGCGACGGGGGGGAGGAGTCGGACTTCTCCGTCTCCTCCCACCACGCGTCGCAGAGCGTCCCGGGCACCTCCACGAGGAAACGGGGCCGGCCACCGACGACCGGGCAATACGTTGGCCTCCAAGAGGCCAAACGGAGACAGGCTGAGGCTGAGAAAAGCCTCATAGCGGGCATCTTCGACCCGGTTGCCCCGGGACCGAGGCCCGCGAGTTCGTGCGACCCACTCCCTGATGAGGTGGAGGTCGCTGCGGATTTCCGGGGCCGCCCGACGCGGGACGTTGCGGCCGCGGTAATGGAGTGCCTGGGCGATGTGGCCAGGATATCCAGTGCCGCGACGGGACTGAAGGCCAGCGCGGTGCGGTCCCTCCGGACGGCGGCCCTGAACAGCCGGGTGGGCGTAGCGGAGCTGGCAGTTCGGTCGGCTCCCAGCGCCACCCGGCTGTTAGAGGCCGAAAATGCCTCATTGAGGGAGCAGTTGGCGGAGTTACGGGCGGAGGTCGCCCGACTCCGTCAAGCGGTGGAGGCGGGGCCGGCTGCTGCCGGGATGGCTCCGCCGCTGCCCCCTGGGGGGGGCAAGGGGTTGCTCCCGGTTGTCGGCGCACGGGGGCCCCAGTCCCCTGGGCGAGGAGGGTCCTCGCCCCCACCCGCGGTTGTGCCAGCAGACTTGCTGGCAAAGATCGGCTCCCTCATCGATGCCAAATTGGCATCGTTCAGAAGGGAGTTGGTCCCGCGGGTGCGAGGCCCGCGATCGGCGGCACCCGTGCCGTCCGCCCCGCCTCTGCCGATGGAGAGGAGGGGGGGAAAGAAGAAGGGTGGCAGTGGGGGAGGGACTGTGGTCGCTAAGGCGATGCAATTGCAGCCCGCCCCCACTGTTGCGCCGCCCTCCACCACACCTCCAACTGAGGTGTGGGCAAAGGTAGTTGGCCGGAAGGCCAAAAGGGCGGCTGCCGCGGATAAACCCGCGGCAGCTGCCAAGGCTGCTTCGACCCAGAGGGCGGCGAGGCGGGTGGCACCGGCTGCCCCCAAAAAGGCTCCCCTGCCGCCGCGTCCGCCCCGCACGGCCGCCGTTACTATAACGGTACCGGCCGGCGGGGCGATGAGTTATGCCGAGGCGATGACCACTGCCAGGTCCAAAATAGACCTGGCAGAAATTGGCATCGCCTCGCTGAAGCCCAGGAGAGCGGTGACGGGGGCCATAATTTTGGAGGTCCCCGGAGCCGATGGAGCAGCCAAGGCCACTGCCTTGGCCTCTAAGATGGCTGACGCGCTGGCAGGGACCGGCGTGAAGGTCGCGCGCCCAATCAAAAAGGCCGACCTTAGGGTGCGCGGCCTGGTCGACTCGACCACGCCGGTGGAGGTCGCCGAAGCTGTCGCCCGTGTGGGAGGGTGCGACCGGGGGGATGTGAGGACCGGCGAAATCCGGTCTTCCCCCTCTGGTTTGGGCACCCTCTGGGTCCAGTGCCCTGCTGCGGCCGCACGCAAAGTTGCGGTCGCCGGCAAATTGACAGTGGGCTGGACCCAGGCGACAGTGGAGGCCCTCAGCGCCCGGCCCTTGCAGTGCTACCGCTGCTTTGGCTTAGGCCACACAAGGCAGCGGTGCACTGCGGCCGAGGATCGGTCCGGCTGCTGTTTTGGGTGCGGCAGTCAGGACCACAAGGTGGCTGGCTGCACTGAACAGCCAAAGTGCCCGCTTTGCGCGGGTGCTGGCAAGCCGGCCGGCCACCGCCTCGGCAGCCGGGCGTGCCCTGCCAGCGCGAGACGCGGCAGAGGGAGCAGGGGGAGGAGAACCACGACGGCCAAGGCGGCAGCCGCCGTGGCAGCTCCTAAAACAAAGGATCCGGCACCAAAGGATGCCACCGTCGCGCCCGCGGGGGCGGTTGGGGCTGATAAAACCCCAGACGCCACCGCTCCCGCGGCAGCGATGGAGATTGAGGCGCCAGAATAATGGGGCCTACTGGCCCTATTATTCAGGCCAACCTGAACCACTCGGTCAGGGCACAAGATCTTTTCGTGCAATTCCTGGCCGAGTGGGGTGCCGGGTTGGCCGTAGCGGCGGAGCCGTACCGGGTCCCCGACCATCCACATTGGATGGGGGACTTGGACGGCTCCGCCGTTATAATATGGGCAGGTCGGCCGGGGTCCCCGGCGTGCTCCGTTATCGAGCGCGGCCGGGGATACCTGGCCGTTGACTGGGGCGGCACCGTGGTTGTGGCGATCTACGCACCTCCGAGGTGGTCCCTCGTGGAGTTTGAACAGTTTCTGGACGTGGTGGGGAGATGCGTCTCCCGCTGCCAGCCACGTCCGGTGCTGGTCCTGGGGGACTTCAACGCCAAGTCTTCAGCTTGGGGTTCCCCCAGGACGGACCCGAGGGGCCGGGAGGTGCTTGATTGGGCGGCGGGACTCGAGCTCCGTCTCCTAAACACGGGCTCGGTCCATACGTGCGTGCGGTACAACGGGGGGTCCATCGTTGACCTATCATGGGCAACGCCCCCGGCCGTGCGCCGTATTACGGGGTGGAGGGTGGCGGAGGAGGTCGAGACGCTATCCGACCACAGATACATTGTTCTCGGCCTCTCCGCCGCCCCATCGACACCCCGACGTCGCCCCGCTGATGAGGGATCGCCTCAGCCGCGGTGGGCGCTGAAGCGCCTCGACCAGGACGCTCTGATGGCGGCAGCCCACGTCGTGGCCTGGCCGGCAACACCGGCCGGGCCAGTCGACGGGACAAGGGAGGCCCATTGGTTCCGGGGCGCAATGACGTCGATTTGCGACGTCGCCATGCCCCGGGCCAGGGTCTTCCCGAGGAAGGCGGTGTACTGGTGGTCGCGCGCGATAGCGGATTTACGCACAGAGTGCGTCCGCGCGCGACGCCAGTACGCCCGCGCCCGTCGACGACGACGTTCCGACGTGGAGCTGGCTATCCAGCTGTATGGGCGATACAGGGAGAAGGTGGTCGCCCTGCAGCTGGCCATCAGGCAGGCGAAGAGCCAGGCCTGGCGCGACTTTCTCGGGTCTCTGAACCGAGATCCGTGGGGGCGCCCATACAAAATGGCGATGGGACGTTTGCGTTCCTGGGCGCCCCCTCTGTCGGAAAACCTGGATCCGGGGATGCTCGGACGGGTCGTGGACGCGTTATTCCCCGTCAGCGGGGAGGCGTCCCGGCCCGTCCCTCAGCTAGAGGGAAATGAGTGGTCCCCGGATCTGGAGGTCGCGCCGGAGGAAATGGCCGGGGTAGTCAAATGGCTTCGGGGCAAGAATACTGCCCCGGGGCCGGACGGTATCCCCGGCCGGGTCTGGTTGCTTGCCATGAGCGTCCTGGGCGGGAGGCTCAGAAGCCTCTTCTCCGGGCTCCTGAGGTCCGGGGTGTTCCCGGACCTCTGGAGGAGAAGTCGGATGGTCCTCTTAAGGAAGGATGGGAGGCCTGCGGATTCTCCCTCCGCGTACCGGCCCATTTGCCTCCTGGACGAGGTGGGCAAGATCTTTGAGAAGATTATTGCTGCCCGCCTCGCCAGGCACCTGTCCCGCGTTGGCCCCGATCTGGCGGACTGCCAGTTCGGCTTCCGGGAGGGGCGATCGACGGTCGACGCAATCGACCGTCTAAAGTCCCTCTCGGACAATGCCGTGGCACGGGGCGGGGTGTGCTTGGCGGTGTCGATCGACATCGTCAATGCATTTAACACCCCCCCCCTGCCCTGGTCCGCCATTAGGGAGGCCCTGGTTGAACACCAGGTGCCTCCCTATCTGAGGCGGGTGATCGGGGCCTACCTGCGGGACAGGTGGGTGGAATACCCGGGCCGGTACGGGACGATACGGAGGGAAGTGGACTGCGGGGTCCCACAGGGGTCCGTGTTAGGACCACTCCTGTGGGACCTGGGATATAACGCAGTCCTGAAGGCCTCCCTGCCCGACGGTGCCACTGTCGTCTGCTATGCGGACGACACGTTAGTGGTCACCGTCGGGGACACCTTCGAGAGGACCATCCGACGAGCGGAGGTTGCGGTGGCAGCCGTCGTCGCGAAGATCCACGATCTGGGGCTGAAGATGGCCCCGGAGAAGGCCGAGGCCGTCTGGTTTGGACGGCCTCGGTCGCGGCCACCGGCCGGATCGTGGATCTGGGTTGGAGGAGCCTGCGTCGAGGTGAAGTCCGAGATCAAGTATCTCGGACTGATCCTCGACAGCCACTGGAGATTCGGGGCGCATTTCGGCCGCCTCGTCCCCCGAGTTGAGAGGGCGGCGGCCTCGCTCGGCCGCCTGTTGCCCAATCTCGGGGGACCGGATAACATGGTGCGTCGTCTATACCTGGGCGTGGTGAGGTCCATGGCCTTGTACGGCGCCCCGATCTGGGGGCCGTCCGCGAGGGCAAGCCGGCGCATCACTTTGTTGTTGCGCCGGCTTCAGAGGCAAATGGCCCTTCGCCTCATACGGGGTTACCGCACCGCGTCTACCGTGGCGGCGCTTGCTCTGGCGGGAGAAATTCCCTTCGAGCTGCAGGCGGCGATGCGCGCCTATGTCTATAGGCGCATATGCATCGCTGGCCGGGCTCGGGGGGACCCGCCGGAGCAGGAGGCGGTCGACGGCTTCGAACTCCAGGCCCGGGGACTAGCGCTCGCCAGATGGCATGCGGAGCTTTGCTCCCATGCCGCCGAGCGCGACCCCGGGGCTCTCCTGCCACACTTCACCTCGTGGCGGGAGAGGCGGTTTGGCAGGCTCTCCTACCGTGCGACGCAGGTATTCACCGGGCATGGCTGCTTCGGTGTCTACCTGTGTCGCATCGGTCGGGAAGCGACGACGGTGTGCCACCACTGTGGCGCGGAGGAGGACTCGGCGCAGCATACACTGGAGGTGTGCCCCGCCTTTTCAGTGCTGCGCCGAGTCCTAACTAGGGAAGTTGGTGGCAACCTCGCTCTCTCCAGCTTAGTTGGGGCCATGCTGGAGAGCCCGACAAAATGGGCGGCAGCCATAGCCTTCTGCGAACAGGTAATGTTGCAGAAGGAGGCTGCCGAGCGGGGTCGCCGTGAGCGGGGGGTGCGGCGTGTGCGCCCACGCCTAGAGCCCCCCCCGAGTAGCTGATACTAGGCGGGCGGCGGGTGTACCGGACCATGCCGGTTTAATTGCCCGCCGCCCGCCAACCGAGGATGCCCTATGTTAAAGTGGGGGCGACAAAACCGTCGCCCCCGACGGCCGCTGGTGCGGCCGTCGTGAAGAGGCGGTGTGGGCTGCGGTCCCCCGCACCGCCGAATCAAGATGATTCATGGGGGGGAGGATTAATCTCCCCCCGGGACGCGGCCGGCCACCGCTCCATCCTGGTGGCCGGCCAGGCGAGGGGGAGCTGCGGTCGTGTTCTTGAAGAGTTCCCGTGGCTCCCCCGTTAATCGCCAGCGCCCTAGGCCGCCGTGGGGGTTTTAGCGGGTCGAACCCCGCACTACCCCCCCTCCGCCCTTCGGGCGGAGCGGGGGTGTCTGACCTGCAGATTTCCCCCACGTTAAAAAAAAAAAAAAAAAAAAAAAAAAGTTAAGCAAGAATATCGTATTTTTAAAAAAATCTAATGATAGGATTTTCCAGAAAATTGAAAAAACCGAAAAATGTCAAGAGTAAAGAGCCATTTTCTGACATTAGATTTCGTTCTAAATGCTTAATCCCTATGTAGAAACGTTAGTTAAGCAAGAATATCGTATTTTTAAAAAAATCTAATGATAGGATTTTTCAGAAAATTGAAAAAACCGTAAAATGTCAAGAGTAAAGTGCCCTTATTTTAAACAATGTATCGTTCTAAATGCTTAATCCCTATGTAAAAAAGTTATTTAAGCAGGAATATGTTATTGAATAAAATGAGAAAAATTTATTTTAGCCGTAAATCGAAAATAATGGATCGAGCGAATCGGTCGATTGCGCCGAGACGCGCTATGATGCAACAGACGAGCGATTGGAACGCCCGAATATTTTCCAAGTCCCAACGTACCGATCAAGAGTAAAGTACCATTTTCCTACATTAGATTTCGTTCTATATGCTTAATCCCTATGTAAAAACGTTAGTTAAGCAAGAATATCGTATTTTTAAAAAAATCTAATCATAGGATTTCCCAGAAAATTGAAAAAACCGAAAAATGTCAAGAGTAAAGTGCCATTTTCGTACATTAGATTTCGTTCTAAATGCTTAATCCCTATGTAGAAACGTTAGTTAAGCAAGAATATCGTATTTTTAAAAAAATCTAATGATAGGATTTTTCAGAAAATTGAAAAAACCGTAAAATGTCAAGAGTAAAGTGCCCTTATTTTAAACAATGTATCGTTCTAAATGCTTAATCCCTATGTAAAAAAGTTATTTAAGCAGGAATATGTTATTGAATAAAATGAGAAAAATTTATTTTAGCCGTAAATCGAAAAAAAGACTGTTCGTTTCTCTGTCTCTCTCGCGCGATCGAAGTATTGATGTTTCCCGGCAAAGTAATGGGATATTAATTAAACTTTATACACGAAATTACTCGTTTTGATCCCCGCTACACAGCCGTATACTTTTTATAATTTTGTGGAATCGGGAACCTTGCAATATTTAACATAACGCGGATCGTCTATCTCTGTCTCTTTCTAGATCTGAAAAATCGATGTTTCCCGGCAAGCTATTGGGAGTTTAATCAAACTTTATACATGAAATTACTCGTTTTGATCCCTGCTACACAGCCGTATACTTTTTATAATTTTGTGGAATCGGGAACCTTGAAATATTTAACATAACGCGGATCGACTGTCTCTGTCTCTTTCTAGATCGGAAGAATCGATGTTTCCCGGCAAACTAATGGGAGTTTAATTAAACTTTATACACGAAATTACTCGTTTTGATCCTTGCTACACAGCCGTATACTTTTTATAATTTTGTGGAATCGGGAACCTTGAAATATTTAACATAACGCGGATCGTCTATCTCTGTCTCTTTCTAGATCGGAAAAATCGATGTTTCCCGGCAAGCTATTGGGAGTTTTATCAAACTTTATACATGAAATTACTCGTTTTGATCCCTGCTACACAGCCGTATACTTTTTATAATTTTGTGGAATCGGGAACCTTGAAATATTTAACATAACGCGGATCGACTGTCTCTGTCTCTTTCTAGATCGGAAGAATCGATGTTTCCCGGCAAACTAATGGGAGTTTAATTAAACTTTATGCATCAAATCATTCAGTTTGACTCCTGCAACACAACCAAACACTCTCTGTAATTTTCTGAACTGAAAAACCACTGAAATTGCGCTCGAAATGCGGAGCGACGGGTCGGCGCGTCTGCACTGTGCGACAGCTAGTCAAAACGTCCGAACAGCGTATTGTTTTCGATCTCTTGGTATAATATTCGTATTCCTTGCTGTGTATAGCTTCCGATCGATTATTGCAATGGTCAAAATTCCAGCGGCGTAATGCTTTCCATAAGATTACATTAATATAACCAGCGGCATATTGCTTTCTATTTTGTAATGAAAATTTTATAACCAAGTACCAACGGCGTATTGCTTTCGTTCGGATAATGGAGATTTTACAACCAAGTACCAGCGGTTTCTGTCTTATAATTAAATTATTATAATAAAATAAAGTACCAGCGGCGTGTTACTTTCGTTCGGATAATGGAGATTTTATTACTAAGTACCAGCGGTTTCTGTCTTATAATTAAATTATTATAATAAAATAAAGTACCAGCGGCGTGTTACTTTCGTTCGGATAATGGAGATTTTATTACTAAGTACCAGCGGTTTCTGTCTTATAATTAAATTATTATAATAAAATAAAGTACCAGCGGCGTATTGCTTTCGTTCGGATAATGGAGATTTTATGTCCAGCGGCGTAGTGCTTTCTATCTTATAATGTAATTCTTATTACAAAGTACCAGCGGCGTATTGGTTCGTACCAGCGGCGTATTGGTTCGTACCAGCGGCGTATTGCTTTTTTTCCAGCGGCGTATTGGTTCGTACCAGCGGCGTATTGCTTTCCGTAACCTTGAAAAACACAAAGTGCCAGCGGCGTGTTGCTTTGGAAAATAGAGCCAACATCAGCGGCATTCCGGCCTGTGCTCGGTTGGGCACGGAAACGCGACTGACCAATAGGAAGCTTAATTTTCGCCGAATGCAACGTCTGATCTTTCTATATCATGGTTTTGCAACGTCTGATCCTTCTAAATCGCGTTAGTGCAACGCTTGATCGTTCTATATCGCGTTAGTGCAACGCTTGATCGTTCTATATCGCGTTAGTGCAACGCTTGATCCTTCTAAATCGCGTTAGTGCAACGCTTGATCGTTCTATATCGCGTTAGTGCAACGCTTGATCCTTCTAAATCGCGTTAGTGCAACGCTTGATCGTTCTATATCGCGTTAGTGCAACGCTTGATCGTTCTATATCGCGTTAGT
>NW_027476091.1:252500-257500 GCF_051020955.1 Megalopta genalis | reverse complement strand
TTGCAGCTTGTACACGATGCCCCAAGGCTCCGTGTTCCCGTCCGACGATACAAAGTTTCGCCAACTTTCGAGTTTCGCCCTCTTCACCTCTCTGCTGTAGTTCCGCAACGAAGTGCGGTACTCCAGCAGTTTTTGGAGGCGTGAGGACTCATCTCTTTCCTTCTGGAAGGCACGTCTCCGTCGGTAGACAGCCTTCTTCATGACTGTGAGCTCTTTCGTCCACCATGGGTTGGACTTCCTAAACCTACGCTTTATTGGCATCGACGCGGTGCAGGCATCTTTAATGATGTCTGTGTGCGTTTCAGCCATCCCTACTGTTTCCTCCGCTGACTCCAGGCTCAGGACTTCGAGCCTCGACCGTGAAAGATCGGACAGGGTTTCGGAGAATCGCTCCCAGTCGGCTCGACGGGTGTCGAACCGAGAGTTTGCGACGCTGCGATTCCCCGTCGCGGCTCTAGGTGCTCTAGGTGAGCTGCGTCGTTCACAACGTTCATGCCAAACGCTGCGATCAGAGTCTCGAATTGAGCTCCTTTCTCGTCTGTGCCCCGAGGGCTCCAGAGCGAGGATTGCGCGTTGGCGTCTGTCGAAACTAGGAGTCTCTTCCCCCTCAGTGCGCAGAACACCTTCTCGAGGTGGCTGAGGTGCTTTTCAATTTCGTCGCTGTGCTGAAAATAGCACGACACCGCGTAAAATGAAAAGCCGGGTGCTAGCACTTCCGCACAGACGCAGTGGGAGTTGCTGAGCTGCGAGACGAAGACCATGTTGAAGTTGGGGTTGCAGACCGCAACAGCCGCCCACGGGGGTTGTGGTTCGGCTGCTGCCAACCTCACTCCGGACCCTAGACCGCTAATTTTATATCGCGCGCCCAGTTGGCTGACGTATGCCTCCTGCAATAGCAGGACGTCTAGCCGCTTCTGAGCGATAAGCTCGCGGACCTCTCCGGTAACTGCAGCTGAACGTCTCATGTTCAGCTGCAGTATCCTAATGTCGGGGATATTTTTAGGTGAGGGCCTAATAACCATAATCAGTTCGGGAAAGCGACTGATTTATGGCGGCTACATACGCGGGGCAGTCCTTGCTGGTGACGCAATGGGAGGAGGGTTTCTTACCCCTAATGCAGTTTACGCAGTTGGCCGGCTTTTCCTTCTTCGGGCAGGTCTTGAAGCCGTGCCCCGTCTCCGCGCAGTGGCCGCAAGTCTCCTTCTCGGCCTTGCAGAATTTCGCAGGGTGGCCGTACCCTTGGCACTTATAGCACCTGGTCACGTTCACGTGGTCGCGTACCCTGCAGCAGCTCCAACCCACGTACAGCCTCTCTTTTGGAACTAAAAGGTCCCTGGCTCGCTTAGAGACCTCGAAGATTAAGTTGCATCGGTCTCTAGCCTTATCGCCACTCTTATAGACCAATTTTACTTCCTTTGAGAGGCTGGCCGCTTCCTCCTTACTCAGGTTCTGCTGCAGGATAGCGTCCGTCGTCTCCTTGTTGTCCTCCTGGGCCCGTGGGACGTCGAATACGATGATCCGCGGGCTCCTTTTGGCCGGAGCACCTACAACAAAACCAGCCGCTTTAAGTCTCGGGTTGGCCATCAGGGATGTTACGTCAGTATTGTTTGACGTAACGAGCGCAATTCCTGCTCCCTGAACCCTGCGGACGCCCCTGATCTGTAGGCCGTCCGCTCTGGGCGAAACCAGCTCGAAGACTGCCTCCTTAGTCTTCGCACTGTCCTCATATTTGGCGGTGTCTGACGGCGTGATGATCACCACATTGGGAGGGTCCTGCTTCTGCGTCGACCTGGCTGCCGTAGCGGACCTGACGCCGACGCGTTCGGCATATGTGGTCGGCTTTTTGGCGGTGACGGCTGCGGCGGCGGCGACGGCGACGGCTTTGTCCTGGAGTAGATAGGGACAGATGGGAATCTCGTTAATCCATTCATGCGCGTCACTAATTAGATGACGAGGCATTTGGCTTTTTTTTTTTTTTTTTTTTTTTTTTTATAGAGAGGAAAATCTTTTATAGACACCACGGAATTCTTCGACGTGGTAGTGTGGGATTCCTTATACCCACTAAAAACCTCTCTCTTCTCACGCCTAGATGTTATGGCGGAGGACGGCTTTATTTCCTGGTGCCGAATTTGCGATGTTGGGGCCCAGGTTGCCCATTACAGTGGCCGTGAATCGGGCGATCACCCAACGCCCTCCCTATTACCCGGATGACAGATGTTGTTTGTCATCTTATTCCATCTTGTCCAGTTCGTGTGCGATCCCTGAAGGGCCCTCGTAGTTATTGATCTTAAGAGCCCTTTGAGTCCTAGTGCGGAGATCGATTCAGCCGAGAGCGATGCCCACACGCCGCGCCAGGAGATGGTGACCGACGTCACTCTAACAGCTTCCGCCAAAACCCCAAATTCCTGGGCGACGCGATGCCTTAACAGCGGGGTGTCGTATTTAGCGACTTTCCTCGCATGTGCATCATTAAGCGACGTCGCACCGCTAACGACCTGGCTGTCGATGACCCTGACAGCTCCATCCTTAAAGGCCACCAAATCAGGCTTCTGCAGACCCGACTGCAGGACATAATGCGGATTCTCCCTAACCCTCCACCCACTCTGCCTCAGACCAAATGCTACGATTCGGCATATGGCATCGTGTCTGAGTATTCGACCCCCATGAGTCCGGTGACATCCCTGCACTATGTGTGCCGCCGTCTCCGTTACGGCGCACCCAGCACGACACAACACAGGAGCCCCATTCCCACGACGGCCTCTTGATGTTCTTATTCTGGTGGGCAGGGCGTTAATACGTACATGGTGATATTGCACGTAATCCCTGCCGGGGATCCCCGCAGAACAGGCGTCAACCCAAGAGCTGCTATCGATGACTTTAGCAGCCTCACGCAATTCTCCTCCATCGTTAGACTGATGGAGTAAAGATGCCCAGTATTTGGCACGATCCTCAGGTTGGAAGAGCGCCCGACCTTGGATAGTCAGAGCACTCTCCGCCCGTCGAACCGCTGCCACCACCGCCGGATGTTGGGAGGCATCTCTTGCAGCCGCACAGGAGGACCTCGCCATTGATGTTAACCTGGCGTGCATCATACCCGGTATCGATGTTCGAAACGCGGGGATGCCAAGTCCACCCTCCTTGCAACTGGCGTGGAAATACCCAAGTGGTACATCTTTGGGCAGACGCAACCACCTTCGAACGGCCAGCCGCGTCTGTTTATCTAATGCCTTCAAGATTTTAAGTGGGCATCTTGTCAAAACCAGCTGGTGATAAAAACGCGGAATGAGGAAACAGCGCAAGATCTTGAGGCGCTGTTGAGGCTTGAGTGGCGCCTTGGTGATATTGGCCAACTCTCTGTCTAGCTTGCCCCCAGGTTTTTCAATACCCATTGGCGAGATCTTAATGCCCAGATATCGGAAGCCCTCGGTAGGTCCCAGTTGTTTTATAGACCGACCGTTGACCTCAAATTTGCTGGCGGAGAGTATCTTGTACTTCTTTTCTTTACCAGCGATCTGGATGGACATAGCCAGACATTTATCGGAGTTGAATTCCAACCCGTACTTTCGTGCCTCTTCCTCAGCCGTTCGAAGCATGCCCTGCATTCCTGAAACGGAGGACGCGAACAAGATCAGGTCATCCGCATACGCCAGTATATTGACCCTTTGCTCCCTGATAACATAGCCGACCTCCTCGGGTAACACACTTATCACCCGGTCCATGACGATCGAGAATAGCAGGGACGACAAGGGATCGCCCTGCCGCACACCCCTCGCTACCCGGATCGGATCCGATGTCTCTCCACGGACCTGAAGCACGGTTCGGCTATTATGGTACGTCGCTGTTATGTACCTCACAAAGAGCTCCGGGAGTCCCAATCCCCTTAGTGCCGATGTTATGGCATGGTGACTAACGCTGTCAAACGCCTTGGCCACATCTAAGGACACAACGTGAAGCTGCTTTAAGCAGCTCCGTGCGTCACGAAGGGCAGTTGATAGTACAAGAACGTTCTCAGCACAGCCATCGTGTACTCCTCGTTGCCGCTCATCGATGAGACCGGCTTTTGCCAATCTCACCGCCAAGATTTTATGCAGCTGACGAACGACGACTGAAGCCACACTTATAGGACGGAACTCGGATGGTGTTGAGCTTCCGTCCTTCTTAGGGATAAATACCGTCCTGCTGATGAGGAGCTCAGATGGAAATGCCCCCACCGCAAGGATGACATTATAAAATAAGGCTCTTAGAACTACTGGCACACTCCTCCATTGCCTGCTCGAGATGTTATCGAGACCCGATGCCGAGGAGAGCGGGATCTCATTGGCCTGGATCTCATGGCCACGAACCGGCTCAGCGATCCAATGCAGGTCCTCCCCTTCCTGAACTGGATGAAGGTGTTCAATGGGGACAGAAGGACTGGTGAGCATAGGTGTCCAGTACTCCACCATCTCGCCAACGGTTGGTGTTTGAGCCTGCACCGGGCCATCCAGTACAAGCTTGGCCGCGCGAGACATGTCCTTCTTCCAGAGTTCCTGCATGGCCGCATACTCCCTTCTCCTCAGTCTCCACCTCGGCACGGGCCCGGCAGGTGCAGCTTTAGGTGGCCGGAGCAGTGGTGTTCTCCGCTCCTTTACTTTCGCAGAAGGCGTCGGAAAGACTCGTTGAAGCCATCGACAACAAGCACTCGGTGTTATTGGTTCTCGATTAAGAACCGTTCTCGCAAGACTTACGAGTTCCTCCGCTTCATGGGATTTCACCCTTTCGGCCGGATCAATCAGCTTACGGATAGCGTCAATATATTGGCACTGATGTTGCTGTGCCGACGCAGAGTGCTCCTGAACAGGAGTAGGCGAATCCGCCCGTCGATGACTTGTGTCGTGATGTTGAGTGACACTGGAGGTTGAAGGTTGAGACTCAACGGCAGTTCCACGCTCGCGGCATACACCGATCTTCTGTGTAACAAGAGCTTTATACGTCAATTTCTTTCTGAGGCCCTTCAGTCG
>NW_027476091.1:242500-247500 GCF_051020955.1 Megalopta genalis | reverse complement strand
CGTTATTTACACCGGACGGACTCACGGCCGGCTCTAGCTGGGTGTCATATATATATATACGTCCCACGCTCATGCTGCCACTAGCGCGCAACAGAGTAGGGTGTCAATGACAACGACACAGCATTGAAACGAGCTACACAAGCCGGTCTCTCTTGATACCAATGTAAACGAGCATTAAGTTATCTTCAGACTGCCCGATATTTTCGTCCTTTGGACTTTCCCAACGATTCCTTTTTTTCTTTTTTTTTTACACCACAGCGAAGACTTGAGGAAGCGTGATTAGCACGCTCGCATCCCTCCCTGTCCTACTACAACTGTGTGTGTGTGTGTAAAGAAAGAAAAAAGAATACATTGGCTTTCTCTCTATCGAGAAGATGGCCTACGCAACGCAGATCAAAGGCCTAATACGTGTAGTACACACGTCTGGCCGTGTAAATCACGCACGAATGATCTGGCGGGCTCAACAATATCTTTTTTTTTATATGAATTCTTATCCACAAACTAATCGAATTCATTTTCTCTCCTCCTCTCCTCTCTCTCTTTGAGATATATTGGAACATTGTAATGATCCTTCCGCAGGTTCACCTACGGAAACCTTGTTACGACTTTTACTTCCTCTAAATAATCAAGTTTGGTCATCTTCCCGGCATCATCGGCAATGCCGAAACATTGCCGCGCACCAGTCCGAAGACCTCACTAAATCATTCAATCGGTAGTAGCGACGGGCGGTGTGTACAAAGGGCAGGGACGTAATCAACGCGAGCTTATGACTCGCGCTTACTGGGAATTCCTCGTTCATGGGGAATAATTGCAAGCCCCAATCCCTAGCACGAAGGAGGTTCAGCGGGTTACCCGGGCCTTTCGGCCAGGGAACACACGCTGATTCCTTCAGTGTAGCGCGCGTGCGGCCCAGAACATCTAAGGGCATCACAGACCTGTTATTGCTCAATCTCGTGCGGCTAGAAGCCGCCTGTCCCTCTAAGAAGATTTGTTTGTACGTTGGTAGTAAAAACCCCACCGGCAGAAGCCGAGAGCCTTCGAGATACCATAATTACGTCTATTTAGCAGGCTAGAGTCTCGTTCGTTATCGGAATTAACCAGACAAATCGCTCCACCAACTAAGAACGGCCATGCACCACCACCCACCGAATCAAGAAAGAGCTATCAATCTGTCAATCCTTCCGGTGTCCGGGCCTAGTGAGGTTTCCCGTGTTGAGTCAAATTAAGCCGCAGGCTCCACTCCTGGTGGTGCCCTTCCGTCAATTCCTTTAAGTTTCAGCTTTGCAACCATACTTCCCCCGGAACCCAAAAGCTTTGGTTTCCCGGAAGCTGCCCGCCGAGTCATCGTAGGAACTTCGGCGGATCGCTAGCTGGCATCGTTTATGGTTAGAACTAGGGCGGTATCTGATCGCCTTCGAACCTCTAACTTTCGTTCTTGATTAATGAAAACATTTTTGGCAAATGCTTTCGCTTCTGTCCGTCTTGCGACGATCCAAGAATTTCACCTCTAACGTCGCAATACGAATGCCCCCATCTGTCCCTATTAATCATTACCTCGGGGTTCCGAAAACCAACAAAATAGAACCGAGGTCCTATTCCATTATTCCATGCACACAGTATTCAGGCGAAGGTAGCCTGCTTTGAGCACTCTAATTTGTTCAAAGTAAACGTACCGGCCCACCTCGACACTCAGTGAAGAGCACCGCGATGGGATATTAGTTGGACCGCCCCGTGAAGAGCAAAGCCCACCGGTAGGACGTACCACATAATGCCAGTTAAACACCGCGAGCGATGAACCGACACTGTGACACACAGATTCAACTACGAGCTTTTTAACCGCAACAACTTTAATATACGCTATTGGAGCTGGAATTACCGCGGCTGCTGGGACCAGACTTGCCCTCCAATGGATCCTCGTTAAAGGATTTAAAGTGTACTCATTCCGATTACGGGGCCTCGGATGAGTCCCGTATCGTTATTTTTCGTCACTACCTCCCCGTGCCGGGAGTGGGTAATTTGCGCGCCTGCTGCCTTCCTTGGATGTGGTAGCCGTTTCTCAGGCTCCCTCTCCGGAATCGAACCCTGATTCCCCGTTACCCGTTACAACCATGGTAGGCGCAGAACCTACCATCGACAGTTGATAAGGCAGACATTTGAAAGATGCGTCGCCGGTGCTATAAGACCATGCGATCAGCACAAAGTTATTCAGAGTCACCAAAGCAAACGATGGACGAGTGTAAACACCCGCCACCGATTGGTTTTGATCTAATAAAAGCGTTCCTACCATCTCTGGTCGGAACTCTGTTTTGCATGTATTAGCTCTAGAATTACCACAGTTATCCAAGTAAATTTTAGTACGATCTAAGAAACCATAACTGATTTAATGAGCCATTCGCGGTTTCACCTTAATACGGCATGTACTGAGACATGCATGGCTTAATCTTTGAGACAAGCATATGACTACTGGCAGGATCAACCAGGGAACTATACAATATGTATATATAAAATGGACAAAATTTAAATCCTTTTCCATCGTCGCCTGTTTCATATATATATGTCAGGTCGACACACCATTTTTCTCTTTCAAATATGTACAAGTTTTGCCACATTCCGCGCTTGTAACATATCTTCTTTAACGCTCAATTTCTTTCATTTTTCTACCATACAGATATTTTACCGTACGCCCAAAAACGTACGTATTATATTTTTGTTCTATCATAAAATCACATTTTTCTACGTACGCCAGCTTCGTACGTTTCTATCTTTGCCTTCATAAAATCACAAGATAATTTTATCTTCAAGAGTCTCGCTATTAACATCTTGTAAGATAAATGTACGTCCCAGCTAAAACGTACAAATACTTCAAGTTAAGTAATAATATATCATCGCTATTGACAAATTTTTAAGATCCAAGACACAGTTCTCTCTATGTTTTAATATTTTTTATGTACTCAAATATATTCAAAGGAAAAAGTACATGGGCGATGCCATAGTCGTGGAAGCGCGTACGCTCACGCTGATCTTCTGACCGCCGGAAGCACGAAACCTCTGATCTGGGCAAAATCGGCAAGCCGAGGAAGAACGGACAGGACACATGCTGGACTGGCGAGAAAGCGTGTTCTTCCGCTCGCGCTAGGCATTTCGATTTCTGACACCTCTTGATTTAAAAAATCAGTTTTTTGATAGTTTTCTCTCTCCACTGGGCTATTCATTTTAGCCACAGTTTTCAATTGGTACGATTTGCTTCCAAATCTTACAGATGCATTTTAAAAAATTTTTCCATCGCTCGGACAGAAGAGTTGATGCTCAGTGAGTACGAGTATACATACAAAGTGCATACGGGTAACCAACCCCGTAGGGCTTGCCACATATGGGCCATTCGGTCAAAGACACCGACCCGTGGCCACGCTGTGTGGAGAAAAGTCCGTAACGTAAACGGCACGAAACAGTCAGGACCGAAGCCCCGAAGGAGCTCTGAGACAGCTTCTCGACCGAGATCGTAGAATTGGCCCAAAACCCGCTCTGCTCCGTCCGCCTCGCACGGACCGTGTATCTCTTATAGATACCGAACGGCCGGCAAGGACGCCGGCGCCGCCGGCCGAATAGCACGCGCGCTTATGAGTGTAAACCGCCGCGGCAACAGACCGCCCGGCCGTGCTGTTGTAACATAGCGCGTGAACGAACGAAAAAAAAATTTATAGTAAACATTAAAATAAATTACACCACCGCAAACTAGACAAAAAATTACACATTTTTTCCCAATATGAAAATTTTCACAAACTTTTCAAAGTCCCATCGCATCGAGTAAACTTTTTTAATAACGCTTCCGCACGATTCTAAATGCTTAATCCATATGTAAAATCGTTCACTGATCACGAATATCGTATTTAAAAAAATTACAAAAATTTATTTTTCAAAATAATAAAAAAAAACCGAAAAATCACAAGAGTAAAGTACCATTATTTTAAACAATATGTCGTTCTAAATGCTTAATCCCTATGTAAAAAAGTTATCTAAGCAAGAATATGTTATTGAATAAAATGAGAAAAATTTATTTTAGCCGTAAATCGAAAAAAAGTCTGTTCGTTTCTCTGTCTCTCTCGCGCGATCGAAGTATTGATGTTTCCCGGCAAAGTAATGGGATATTAATTAAACTTTATACACGAAATTACTCGTTTTGATCCCCGCTACACAGCCGTATACTTTTTATAATTTTGTGGAATCGGGAACCTTGAAATATTTAACATAACGCGGATCGACTGTCTCTGTCTCTTTCTAGATCGGAAGAATCGATGTTTCCCGGCAAACTATTGGGAGTTTAATTAAACTTTATACATGAAATTACTCGTTTTGATCCCCGCTACACAGCCGTATCCTTTTTATAATTTTGTGGAATCGGGAACCTTGAAATATTTAACATAACGCGGATCGTCTATCTCTGTCTCTTTCTAGATCGGAAAAATCGATGTTTCCCGGCAAGCTATTGGGAGTTTAATCAAACTTTATACATGAAATTACTCGTTTTGATCCTTGCTACACAGCCGTATACTTTTTATAATTTTGTGGAATCGGGAACCTTGAAATATTTAACATAACGCGGATCGACTGTCTCTGTCTCTTTCTAGATCGGAAGAATCGATGTTTCCCGGCAAGCTATTGGGAGTTTAATCAAACTTTATACATGAAATTTCTCGTTTTGATCCTTGCTACACAGCCGTATACTTTTTATAATTTTGTGGAATCGGGAACCTTGAAATATTTAACATAACGCGGATCGACTGTCTCTGTCTCTTTCTAGATCGGAAGAATCGATGTTTCCCGGCAAACTATTGGGAGTTTAATTAAACTTTATACATGAAATTACTCGTTTTGATCCCCGCTACACAGCCGTATCCTTTTTATAATTTTGTGGAATCGGGAACCTTGAAATATTTAACATAACGCGGATCGTCTATCTCTGTCTCTTTCTAGATCGGAAAAATCGTTGTTTCCCGGCAAGC